>NC_092354.1:18876055-19158902 GCF_963676685.1 Mytilus edulis
GTTCCATCTCACAGAGACATAACTTGGGAATGTTACCAGTAAATAAACATGTGCATATTGTTTACATTGAAATCTGTGGTAACTTTTCATTCGAAGAAGGGGTAGTTAAGAAAATTAGTGTTAGTTTAAACTATGAGAAGTTCAGGGCATATAAACGTTGAAAATATGCCGCACAGCCCTATATTTAGACCTTTGAAAAAAATTGTGGTGCTCATGAACTTTCAATTCTAGGATAAGATTTTTTTCCAAACTTCATAGTAAAAGTGGTACAGTTTTAGCCGTAAAAGGAGTTGCTTTGGGAAATTGCATTGTCAATAATTTACAGAAGTGCAACCTATAGGTATCTATCTGAATTTTGTCAAACCGAAGAGAATGTAGGACAGAAAGTCACAGGACAAAAAGTCACGGACAAAAAGTCACAGGACAAAAAGTCACAATTAATTTTTTCTGACCATTTTCTTTCATTAAAAAACGTTTATTTCTACTGAAATATTTTTGTATTTCTTTTGAACTATTGTATAAAATCTACCTTTGTAAACAAAATGTATCAAAAAATATCAAAGTAAATCAAATAATTGTTAAAAAAAAAAATGTCAAAGTGGCTTGGCGCTTAAATGGCTTCATCATGTTCATGGTGCCAAGAAACCTTTTTTTTTGCATGATAGAAATTAAATAAATCTTTCAAGTATAATGACACATTTCTTAAACTTTAATATGAATATATGTATTAAAAAGAAAACATTTCATGATATTTCTCTTATATATTCAAACAATTGTCAACATATTATTTGTGACTTTTTGCCCTGTGACTTTTTGTCCTACCAAATTTGTGACTTTATGTCCTGTGAATTTTTGTCCTGTGACTTTATGTCCGTTTACCACTGAAAACTATATTACGGTCTTTACCTATTAACTAGGTCATTAAATTTGACAGCAAAACACCAACATACAAAACAACCTTGTTTTTTGTATGAGAAATATATAATAAAGATAGCTGAAAAGTTTTATTAAGATCCAAGCTGATTTGAAAAAGTTTTGAAATCTTAAAAAAAGACACCTTTTTTTGTTAAAACAAAAATTTAATATCATGAACTTTCATTACAATCCTTGATAATCTTTTTTAAAAAGAAATGTGTTCCAAAGTTACAGTAAAAATTTATTTTAATCAAATCTTAAAATATTTGTTTGACAAATTAATGACATGGCACTTTACATGGTTTAATTACATCAGTACACGTCAGTTTTACAGGTAAAAAGAAAGCCCTACTTTTCTTAAACTCGTGTATTACTTATCTAGTGAATTAAAAAAGCCTTGCGATATAGATTTAACAGGATGTTCAACTTTGATAAATGTTATTTAGAATTTAAAACTCTCTGGTAGATGTGATATTTTTAATAAGTTCGACCCAAGCAGGAGGTATTGCTTTATGAATCACCACAAATCAGAAGAACTATTTTAATAATTTCTTTAATGTTTCATCCCTTTCTGATATATTTATATGATATATATCAAAAAGGAATAAAACATTAAAGGAATTATATAACTATTTTATATATGCTTTTTCCCAAATTATCAGGAAAGATATATTTCTAATATCGTAGATTTTTTACCTAGATTAATTAAATTCTTAAATTTTGACAGAAATACACCAAACTAAATAACAACATATGATTCAGTAAGATCAATATATTGCAAAGATAGTAGTAGAGTTTGATGAAAATCTAAGCTGATTTGAAAAAGTTATGAAAAAAATTAAAGTGTACTATCTCTATTTTTCAAATCCTAGCTTTTTTTACCTAGATTAAATTAATTCTTAAATTTGACAGCCATACAACAAACTTCATAACAACCTGGAACTCAGTAAGAATAATACATCACCAAGGTAGCTGTATAGTTTAAAGAAAATCCAAGTTGATTTGAAAAAGTTATTAAAAAAATTAAAGTGTACTATCTCTATTTTGTTCAAACTGCAAATTCTAGATTTTTTTACCTAGATTTATTTAATTCTTAAATTTGACAGCAATACAACAAAAAACAAAATGACCTGGGATTCAGTAAGCTTAATATATATCTATGTTAGCTGCATAGTTTGATGAAAATCCAAGTTGATTTGAAAAAGTTATTAAAAAAATTAAAGTGTACTATCTCTATTTTGTCGGAATTGCAAATCCTAGATTTTTTTTACCAAGATTACTTTTATTCTTAAATTTGACAGCAATTCAACAAAAAACAAAAATGACCTGGGATTCAGTTAGCTTAATATATATCTAAGATAGCTGCATAGTTTGATGAAAAAGTTATAAAAAAAATAAAGATGCCTATCTGAATTTATATAATAATTTTTATTTTTACCTATTGTAAAATTAAATTCTTTCATTTCACAGCAATTAATCAAACTACCAAATTGAATTTTGTAAGATCAATATTCAATTGAGTTAGATGGGCTGATTTACTCCAGTCAAAACTAAATTTGAAGATCAAGACTAGTCGAGACAGGTCGAGACTAGATAAGACAGGTTGAGCCTTGGTCAAGACCATTTCAGACTACACAACGATCATCAAGTACTGAATCAGACTAATTAAGTAAAGTCGAGACCTAGTCGAGTACACTTAAGTACAGTTAAGTACAGTCGAGACAATGTCGAGACTAGTCGAGTTAAATGTGTGCTCGATTTTAATGGTCGAGCACAAAAACTGGTCAATTCAGACTCTGAACAGTTTGTAGTGGACCCTAATCTAAATAAACCTTAAAAAAATGAAGGCACAAGTTGGCAAGAACAAGATGAAATTGAGAATAGAAATGGGAAATGAGTCAAAGAGACAACAACCCGACCAAAGAGCAGACAACAGCAGAAGGTCACCAATAGGTCTTCAATGCAGCGAGAAATTCCCGCACCCGGAGGCTTCCTTCAGCTGCCCCCTAAACAAATGTATATACTAGTTCAGTGATAATGAACGCCATACTAAACTCCAAATTATACAGAAGAAACTAAGATACAAAATATTACTTTATTTTACTTTAATACTTAGAGTCTATTTAAAGGTTATGTTAGCTTCTGAGGTGTTCTGTGTTCTGAGAACACATTTTCTACCCATGGGAATGACGAATATTTGATGAAAAATTACGTCCACCAAACGTGACAAATATCTTGTTTTACTTAAAATCACGTATGAGCTTGAAAATGTTCATTTTCAGTAAAAGAAAATCTGTTAAAGTCAGAGTATGTTTTCACAATTTGTGATAATAGGAATACTTTTGTGGAGATTAGAAAAAGTAAAATGTTTAAATACTATTGCAAAATGAGGAACTCTTAGATTGTATGTACTCTGAAAGATATTTGGAATTACATGTATTAATATCCATCTCTGATTCACGCCGCTATATATGGCTTCAACAAAGAGTTGTCTTTACTGCTTCTTTCTTTTATTATACATTTCAAAGACATTTTCGTTTTAGCATCAGTCTAGAATTTATTATTTATACTTGTGAACCTTAAGACATTTCTCTAAAAAACAGCCAAGGGTATAAGATAACATGAGATTTCAGGAATGCATACTATGTTGTTATGTGATTGTTGTTATCATATTTATTTGCTTTGGCTTGACAACTTGAAAATATTGAACGAATGAAATTATACATGTATATATTTCTTTGAACAAATAGTTCACTTAGAGAACACTGAATATGTATTGTTCATGTATGCAAATATTCATATCGGACTGATTGAAATTTCTGATTGTCTATTAATATTGTTCTTGTAGTTTCTAAATATTAAATTGTCAAATAAATTTTAAAAATCAAATGTATATTTAGGTCTTTCCACTTTTCGTGGAAAGACCTTTTGTCATGTTTGTTTTTCTTCTGATTTTTTTTTCTTCTGCCGTCTGAGATACTTTTTTGTCTTACAACATATCGAATGGATTTTTGGCCAATGATGTTGTACAGTAATGGGGGTTTCAAAGCTCACCCTGTGTGACCGAACACTTATACTTAAAGGAGTTATCTCCCCGCGTCCCCTTTTTCTTGTTATCGCTATATCTCTAAAACCGTAAAACATTTAAGCAAACTGTGTTCACTAACTTGTTCATCTACTCTTAAGAATGATTTGGTTGATTTGACTTGAGTGATCGGAAGAATCTTATGGGAGTTATTTCCCTTTGAAAATTTAAGATAGGCGATTTTTTGGATAAATTCATACGTTATCAGTCGTAGAGGCCTACAGTCTTTTGATATGAAGTCCTTGATCTATTTGAAAAAAATTGAGGTCAAGGTCAAAGGTCAAGGTCATGTAATATTTTTTTATTTTGCTTGTTATCGTTATTCCAAAGAAACTGTGACAGTAAATGATATGATGTGTTTGCCAAATAACTGTTTACAAAAAGGCGCAACTTCAACCTATCTAAGTCGAAGAGTTTTTGGTCAACCCTCATAGGAGTTTTCTCCCCTTTTGTATTTGAAATCAGTATTTCTCCACAACCTTACAAGTGATTGACCTGAAGTCTTTTGATTTGAGACCACTGACCTTTGACCTCAAAATTGAGGTCAAGGTCAAAGGTAAATTTGACCTTCCAGATTTTGACCTTTGCTAAAAATTCTCTCTGGTTCATTATATAACAATTAAGTCTTCTGCATAAACCTATTAATCTTATTTTTTTTAATATCAGTTTGATTTACCACATTACATCAACGCGGAGTGACATTTTCTAACATCGTTTTTTAAATTTCATTCTTATTATCGAGGTGGAAAGACCTTTAATTGTTCCCTGAAGAATTGGTTTTTAATTGTATATAGATATTTTCCGTAGCTTTGTCATGTCGGACGGGTTTGTGTTCTCATGTATACTTCTAATCTACATATGAACAAAACTAACTTTCTACTAAACTAATAAACAAAGTTATATACCTATATGGAGTTATTTTCTTTCAGAACCATAGGTCATTCTTTTTTCAGAATCAACCCGGACGATACCATGTTTCAATGAAATATGCTCCCAGGCATAGAATAAGGACCTGTGTGAGGTCATTATTTTCCTTCATAAAAATGTAATCTGTAATTTACTTCAAAATTATATTCGTGTGGTAGTTGTTTTGTTGCCGATTTCGGAACTAATTTCTTGAAGTTCAATCGATGAAAGGTGTAAAACAAATCGTCATTGCCCGCCTTTTAATTTTAGAAACAAATGACGTGAAGTTTTGTTAATTTATCGCTATACAATAAAGAAACGTTATCATAAATTATGTGAGATAAATTTTAATGTAGACTTTTATAAAATATAGCCAGATTTAACATATCCGTGTGTAAGATTTTGAAAATCTTGTTGAGTCACACTGGATTGGTTGATTGATTTTTGGTTGCTTGCTTAATGTCTAGTGGCAAATATTTCATGCATGTTTAGGACGATACACACTGAATAGGAAATCATACTGCGACCTGAATGTATTTATATTCGTCTTCGTGTCAGTTCTTAACCTTTCTAAATTTAGGTATACCTTTTATTCTGTTTCACGTAACTCACAAAAGGGTCGGATAGGGAGGGTATATAAATATAATTATTCTACTCAAAAGACAATCTTTTTGAATAAATTATTCGATTCAATTGAAATTTTTAAAAACATAACCACTTTTCCGCGATAGAAATGTCATTACAAATAAAAAAAGAAACATACTCAGCTTTCTATTCTCATTGGCATTTTGACCTTTTGCCAAATTCTTTCTAGAGGCTTATGATCAATAATCACATCAACGTTGTTTGTTCTAGGAATAAAAATGTCAACATGTTCACAGGCCCATAATACATGTAATATGGCCAATGCCTCTCTTTCCGTTTAACTATACCTCGACTCTACGTAATGAATGCTATGCTTACATATGTTATTGACTGTTGTTGTTTTTCTAGATAATTGCTCCAAAAACCACTGGGCTAGCATCGAGTAGTATGTTTATTTGTAAAGCAGCGTTAAAATAAGTCATCACTGTCTCACTAGATAGCTCATTTTCAAGATTGTCAAATGTCTCTTGATGCTCAGGATTCCATTCCTAAACTGTATTGTGTCGTGCTAACTTTCGTAATGGTTCACAAATAGATGCATAGTATCTGATAAATCGGGACGAGTAGTAAGTATATCAAGAAAGCTGCGAAGCTCTGGAACAGTTGTCGATGCTTCAGCATCTTTGACTGCTTGAACTTTCTTAAGGTCAGGTGAATGCCTGCCTTTGAGAAGACGACCCAAAGAATGTAATTTTGTTCTTGTTGAACTCGTACTTGTCTTTATTTACAGTTAAGCCGTTTCTTTGTAAATCTTTTAGAGAATCATCTTGAGCTTGGTCATGTTCCTCTAGGGAATTTCCATAGACTATGATGTCATCAGAAATGTTCTTTGCATTTCGAACGTTTGAATAAAACTGCGAAATGTCTCTTGAAAAATTTCTAATGCAGAGGAAATGCCAAAATTTAGTCTTTTGTATCTGAATAATCCATTGAGAGTGCTAAGTGTTGTGATATATAATTAGATGATTCATCTAATTCTAATTGGTAGTATAAAATTGAAAACAACACGTTTAATCGTTTCAGGCGTCCGAACGCAATTCTGGATTTACCTTCATCAGGAACGCTCAAAGCCAAATACTTCAAATCCGAAGACGTATAAGTAACGAAACCGTTGAAAAGCTGTATGTCAAAAATACCTTAAAAAATTGCCATTCATCTAAAGCTAACTTTGTCTGAGGGAGTTGAAACCTTAGTTTCTTATTAGTTTCAAAAATCCATAAACGTACAATTTTAGAGAGGTGTGTTAAATCATGTCAGTACCGAAGTACTGACTACTGCGCAGATGATACCGTCGGGGACTGATAGTCCACCAGCAGAGGCATCTACCCAGTGATGTGATCGTAATTCTAGTTTACTGAAGATTGAAACATTGTTCAGATCATATATCAGTTCTTCCACTGTCGATAATAAATGTCTGTCTCGTATAATTACCTCATTTGCCTCCCTCATGTCCATGCACAGTCTTACTTCATCTTGATTCTTTTTCGGCGGCGTGACTATTGAAGATACCCATGGTGCCTGAGTATTTCCAATTTTTTCTATTATATTATCACGCTCCAGGAGTTTGTGAATTTCTTTTTCACCTTTGGTCTAAGATGAAATGCATGCAGTCTTCCTATTCCTTTGTGCCATGAGTCTTATTTATGGTGTCAAAAAGGAGTTTGACTGACCCCCCTTTTTTTTATTTACCTATATTGTCTCTAAAAACATCATATATATATATATATATATATATATCAAATGTAGATTGGAAATATATGTAAGAATGTAAGAACAAAACATTGGTTCAAGAATTGGATTAACCTTATTTTTCAACACTGACTCCTTTTATATGACTTATATACTAAAGGTCTTCCTACTGAAAGTATCAATTATATATTCTAGCTTTGCTTAATTCACTTAAATACATCCTGAAATTTAAATAAATATGACGTACGCATGGTATAATGGCATACATGTTTACCAAAGGTACGTCAAATAGTTATCACAGGTTTCAAGATTATAATCTTATACGCCAGACGCGCGTTTCGTCTACACAAAGCTCATCAGTGACTCTCAGATCAAAATAGTTATAAAGCCAAACATACAAAGTTGAAGAGCATTGAAGACCCAATTTCCCAAAAAGTTGTGCAAAATCCGGGTGAGGTAATTTATTCCTGGGATAAGTCAATCCTAACCTTTTCAAAAAATATAAAGTTTTGTCAGCTGGAAATTTATTTAAATGACCAAATAATTGATATTCATGCCAACACAGAATTGCTGATTACTGTGCTGGTGATACCCTCGGGAACGAAACGTGGTAAAGAACATTTTGTAGCCTTAAATAAAGGATATTTATTTATTTTGATATGTTATGGCAGCCATACTTACATTTCCATTAGGGTTACGGCCGATTTCTATGAGTGTGTAGCTAAAGGTAATATCTGCTAGCTGAACCGTGAAGTAATTGTAAGGAATACTACCCTCCATTCGAAGTTGACTAGTCCTTCAGACAGATAGATTGGTTATCTGTCGGACTTGTCTACTCTAAAAGGAGGGTAGCTTCCCTAACCTAAAATGACTTCATGGTTCAGCTTGCAAGCAAGCTAACCAAAGATGTTACATTTGCCTACACACTCATTGAAATCGGCTGTAACAGCTTATATTGACTGAATAATCTAGCAGCACAACCATGTTAAATTTGACGTTATCTTTGTAATTTTTTTTTTTTTTTTTAATTTTTTATGACGGACAGATAGGAAAATGACACCGTATTGACACCATTATATGGGTTAATAGTTAGTTTTGTCTTAAACACTTTGATCTAATATCCTGTTTCATTTGATCTCATATCTGACATATATAAGTGATCATTGTTCATTTTTATATTTTATGGCGACCATGTTTTAAAACAAGCCGCCGCATTAAAACATTAAACCCAGCACTATTCCATGCCCTATGCTTTTTATCATCATACTTACAATTTAGTATCCGATCTGTAGAAGTAAGTATCTTATGCGATAGTCATACAAGTGAGAGGTTGGGCTAGCTACAATTCCAGGTTTAATCTACTAATTTCTACATAAGAAAATGTCTGTTCTAAATCAGGAATATGACAATTGTTATCCAGTCGTTTGATGTGGTTCTGCCATTGGATTAGGGACTTACCGTTTTGAATGTTCCTTGGAGATTCTACTCTTATTTTTTAAGACGATAAAAGTTTTTAATTAAACTAACTAAAATGATAAATAATACATACTCTATTAAAAATAAACAGTAGTGTACCGCTGTTCAATCGCCATAAATCGATACAGCGAAACGAAATTTGGCTCTCAAACCAAAACTGATGGAAACAAATCAACTTTAAGAGGAAAACAACGGAACAACAGAAACACTGAACTGATACAAAAACAAATGCAAAGATGCATATAAAAGGAATATTTGATGATAACTGCCCTATGTATGACTTGATACAAGACATATTAAGATTTTTTTTTGGGAACCTGCTTTAATGGCTAGCCAAACCTCACGATTATATGCAAACGGTAAAAATGCCACCTGAATGACAACATCACGTGATAGGAACACCTTACACATGAAGCAATATACTAGTACAGTGAAACCAGTATAAACCGAACCTCTACGTGACTTAAGGTTTTATTCGATTTTGGTTGATGTTCGGTTTTATCAGGTTAACAACGCATACAATTTGACATGCGGTGCTTAAGAACTTGTTTGGTTTATACTGTTTTTCGGTTTATGCAGGACCGGTTTAGTCAGGTTTCACTGTAGTATATATATATATATATATGTTAAAAATAAAACTTATATTATCTTGACGCTTGATGATAGTCTGTGGTCTCTATAGAAGTGTGTGTGTATTAATCGAAATTATTTAAAATTATTGGAAACTGAATAAATCATATTTGATTTTGTGGTTTTGCCAATCTCTGTATATGTTACAGAAAAAAGTAAAAACACAAAAATACTGAACTCCGAGGAAAATTCAAAAAGGAAAATCAAAAGCACATCAAACGAATGGATAACAACTGTCATATTCCTGACTTGTTACAGGCATTTTCTAATGTAGAAAATGGTGGATTGAACCTGGTTTTATAGCTAGCTAAACCTCTCACTTACAGGCATTTTCTAAATTTAGGCATTTTGTAAAATTGACATAATTGTTTGTCTGTTTGTCTTTTTCATTTTTAGCCATGGCGTTGTCTGTTTATTTTCGATTTATGAGTTTGACTGTCCCTCTGGTATCTTTCGTCCCTGTTTTACAGAGGGGGGCAAGGGGTTTAGCTGTTATGTTGTTATGGGGCATTTTAATTCTTTGTTTTTTGTTATTCTGAAAATCTATTTGCTGTTAGCTGTTATTGTCCTATTCTTTGTTAGCTGTTATTGGGCTTTTAGTTTTTTTGTTATCTGTTATTGTGATAATGTATTTGCTGTTAACTGTTATTGCAAATTGGAATGTTAGCATTCTTTGACAGCCAAAATTCGGTAGAAATTGAAGATCATTGGACATTAGGGTCTACCACTACTAATATGTTGGTCCTGTATTCAGAGAAGGATTCCATTAACATATACCCATCACAGAAGTGAGGTCCAGGACAATTCCAGATTATCCTTTGTAATACATTCCATTTTTTTTTTGGAACATTTATTTAGAATTATCTTATTTTTTTGTATGAGGATAATGTTCCTTGTTTCCCGTACGAACATATTAAATTAGAACAAATCTTAATAAGACGAAAAACATATGACCAGGAATATCTAACAAGGATCTCAATTAAGGACTAGGTCCTTACAACCACTTAACCTTTTATATTATATGGTACATAAACTCAGCTCTTTTCAAAGCAGAACCACATACATTGTACAATGAAAGTTCCCACCATGTACTGGGTTCTGAAGCTGCACATAACTTAATACAAACAAAGTTTTATTTCGTCTTCAAGCCATTGTTCCCCAACTAAACTATGTATTCTACTTACTAGTAGACTTGATACAATCCAAAACCTGATAAGAAATTGTTCAAATAAGGTCTCTAAAAAAAGTGGAATAAATTACTTTTGGAGTGTCAAAATTAGTTCGAGGTACCTGATAAATTGCATGCTTATAATTGGTACTTTTGATTTTTTTACCCTATGTACTTTGCCTCATAGTCTTATTCAGAACAATTCACACACCTCATTGAATGGGCATTTAAAAAAGTCAGAATGTGAATATATATATTCAAACTCTTTTATGTAGATTTTAGTAGCAACAAACACTAGAACTATGGCAATTATGTTTACTTTGATACCATAACTGCCCTTGAATTTTTACTAGATATCATTTTTGTCTCTTTGGCATAGTCCTCATTTCCATTCTTAATTATATTACACACTATTTAAATTACAAGCATGTGCGAGTTTCTATATCTGTACAAAAATAAATGCTGAAAAACGTATTCTATAACAAATAAACAGCTACGCCATGAGCGCATAATAACGCCCGTCACTTTTAGAAATATTTGATAACTTCTCAATGTCATATCAGATATTTAAAAAAATCAGTCAACATGTATCATGTATATAAACAATACATCAAAGTTTCATGAGAACTGCTGAAAACATTTTTGAGTTATTGTCCGAAAACTGGAAAATACCATCTTTTTTAATGAATAAACTCCCTAACTGAATAACAAAAAATCGAAAATGAATAAAAATCGAAAGTGCGCCTACAACAATTAGGCGAGTGTAATATTTGAAAAAGACGTCTAGTTAAGGACTTTAATGCACCCACCTAACACACGGCTAATTTTTTTTTAAATGAAAGAATAATGATTAAACTTTGATTTTTGCCCGGTCGTCACAAAATCGTACGGTGCAGTTTTTGTAAAATTGACGTTAATTTCAGAAATTAGTTGAAAATTATATAATTACGGCATGTTTTTCAAGCAATGGAAATTAGTCGTATCTCTTCTTTTAGACAGAATAATTAAGTGAATTAGATTCTTAAAATAATGAAAAACAATATTTACAACTGTAAGTCCGCATGCTTTTGCATTCCTTCTAAATATTTGACATTTTGTACGAAAATTTTCATAATCCCGACCTTTTCGGATCTACAATTAAATTTTTATTAAATGTTTTTGCAATCTATCCGTTTTAGATCACACCAAATTACTCATCAGTTATCGTTTTTTCATTCAAGATCAAGACTTTATCTCAACATTTCTTAAAATCACGAATTTCTGTAATTTTATGATGTTGGGTAAAATCACTATAATTTCCGGAATTCCTTATTTATTTCGTTATCGTTTTTTACTGAATATATTAGTCGATTTCCGTGTACTTAATAGTGTTATTAGAGTACGATAAATCATATTTAAACGGTTCTATTTCTATCTTTAACTTCAGTGTAGCTTAAATAGATATAAAATCGCCCAAAATAAAGATCAAATCAAAGTAAAACATAGTTTTTGAGTTCTGTAGAATTCACCCCTTTCTAAATAAGGAATCGTATCGGAAAATTGTAGAAAATCTTCCGAGTCGTGTCAAATTTTCACAGTCCAGTTCACAATGAAACCCTTCCTTTGCTAAAAAGCAAAAAAACTATCCATTTATTGACACAGATGCATAGTCTGTCATATATTTACTACATAGAAACTATGTAGTTAACACTTAAATGAAGTTTTGTCTGTACAAAGACTTTGTACTACATGTACCAATTCTACCAACCAGTAGATCTTCTCATATATCAACGAGGACAGTAGATCTACAACTCATTCTGATTTGTCTGTTTGTATATTTTGCAAATGTATAAAGCCTATAAGCAAGTTACACAACTTCATAAGGTATCCTCTGAGGAGCAAACCCTAGCTGTATTGAGTGTTACTACATATATCTCCTACAATGATCTGATTTACAAAATAACTCATGATAATTTTACTATTAAATCTTTATACCATCGAGCTTGCATCGCTAAATATTTGCTACAAAATTTGAAATCAGAAATTAAAGAGCTATTTAGACATAAAACAGCTTTTACTAACATTTCGACGATTAAAGATGACGTGCCTGTACACAAGGAAGTATTCTGGTTAACAACTTTAATTACTTGATCAGTTAACCGGGCTTAATTTCTGCCCGAGGATCGCCGCCGAGAAAACTACACAACATATTATGAGCTTCATAGTTACATGTATACAGCTTCAACAAGGCCAAGGTACATCCAATATTGTATACAGTAGCTCTATAATTTTGTCTTATGCCGTAATGACGGAAAATTACCCGTTTAAAATGACTGTGATATTCGGTCTGTAAAATTTAAAGATCTGAGCAGTGACTGCGAAACTGGTTGCAAGCACTTAGTGCAGCTACTTTACGGAAGCAGATATAGGGTAAAGTTGTAATCCAATCAAATGAATATCCATTATCTAGAAACATTTCACTGGATTATTCAATTGAAATTATGCCACTTGCTTTAAAAACATTTCTGTGTTGTCTTTTTACGGAAGCCGATAAGGGCCATTCAAAAAAAAAAATTTATGTCGTAATTACGACATAGCATGTCGTAATTTCGACATAACATGTCGTTATAACGACATCGCTATGTCGTAATTTCGACATAATATGTCGTTATAACGACATCGCTATGTCGTAATTTCGACATAACATGTCGTTATAACGACATCTCTATGTCGTAATTTCGACATAACATGTCGTAATAACGACATCACTTTGTCGTTTTAACGACATAGCTATGTCGTAATAACGACATCACTATATATATTAAAGAATATGTATTATCATTGCCAAGAGACTAAATGACACAGAAATTAACAACTATATGTTATCATAATGCCTCCAATAATTAGAAAAGCCCCCGCATAGTCAGCTATAAAAGAGGGACGAAAGATACCAGAGGGAGAGGCCCCGAAATGCTGTGTGGCAGACAGTGTTAACATTAATTAATTATTAGCTCCCTTGGTAAAACTCCAAATTTCATATTTAAAGTATTTCATTGTTGATTAATTTACATGATGCTTAATAAGTATATATTTGTTAATTGCATAGCTTTTGCTTTTTGAATTCATTTGTTAAAGATATTTATTCATATTGTAAAGTTTAATATTTGTATCGTTGAAAAATCTTTGGTCACCTTCTTTGGTTACCTTCTGTGAGAAACTTATATAATTTATAGATCCTATTGAAGGAGTTACAGAGTTAGTCTGATAATCTACCGACCGTACAAGGGCTGTATAGCCAGTCAAGGTCGTTAAAAACTTCCATTTGTTGTCTGATAAACTCTCTACTTGATTGAACTAACATGTGAGGAATTATATGAGAACAGACATACACCCGACCTATAAACCATCGCCCAACTACATGCCTTCGTGTAATAAGGGTGAATTGAAATATATTCATTGCTCTCTTTCTACTTACAAACGTTGGACACGATGTTTCTACAACCTCTAGGATTTAAAACAGGAATCTTCGAAATTTCATCCGCAAAACAAAATGAAAATGTTTGAAAACACGAACCAATATTAAAGCAAATTCAATATATGTTTCAAATTATGTTTTTACAGCTCTTGATCATATACTAAGTAATATCTAGTATATTTGATGATTATATTAGCAAAGCTATGTGAAAAAAACCGGATGTTCAACGTTACATTTATGAAAAACTGTTTTAAATCTTATGTATAGTGATCCTATTTCTTATTCTCTGATCTTCTTGATACTTGGCAGGAACAACGACATGTGCCGGTTCTTTGTGGCGTTAAAGACGTTATTTTTGCCAAATTTTATTTGATTTGGTGGCTTTATATTAAGCGGGAATAAGAAAAATGTCCAACAACGTTTTTCGTTATCTCAACGACTGAAAGTGAATTTTGTAAGTAGCAGAAAATGAATAAAAATAGTTAGACAATAATAATATCTAACAAAAGTACAAATATTTGCCTCATTGTTCGTGAGTTCAAATATTGCTTATTCAATAAAATCTTCTCTACACAATCGTTTTTCAAACGGTAGCCATTTTGTCCAAGTTGATATTTCATTTTTCAAAGCAGTTAACGCGTATTTTTTATAATTAATCAAAACAAAAGTTAGATACACGAAGAGTAAAAAATGACAAGATTCTTTTCTTATTAACTACATGTTTGGGTCTTAAAGGAATAAAATGCTTCCACACATTACAAAACAGTAGCCAATTTGTCCAAACGTCGAAAGTTCGAAAGACGCTAATTTCCGTCGTTACATGTGCTAAAGTTTCAATTAAATGTTCATGATAATTAAAACAAATCGTGTTGTGAAATTTGGAAAAACAGGTTGATGATTGCTGCCGAAAAAAAAGAATAGCGCATGTTGCTATAGACTCCACCCGGGGACATAGGTTCGACACAGGTTAAATTTTGCAATTTTTATTAATCGTTTATAGCTTTTAACGATTTATTTAAAAGAATGGTGAAATGGGGAAAAACATCTCATTACATGAACTTCGTCCAAATTTTGCAAAGACAAATTTTAGACACCAAGACAATCCTCTAAATGTAAAATTCGAATTGAAATTTATATTGTGGAAGTACTCCATAGATCATTTAAAGTCGTCATTTCAGTAAGGTGCAATCACCAATATTAAAAGACTTATATACCAGTTCACGGAGTGTTTTACTTCGCGATTTGTCCTGCTATTCATGTTGTAACTGTCGTGATGAAATTAATTCCTGTATTAGCGAAGCCGGAACTTTTCGTCAATATAAACTTGTGCATGAAATGGAGGTACTAGTAATTGAAAGACAAATCCCAAACAGCGATGAAAACCGTTTCATCGAATTTTAAAAACCCGGGATTATTTAAGCCGCTTTCGCGGACGATCCAGGAGTAGATTACTATATTTTAAAATGTATATCAGAAACTAAACACTATAGATGACTTGCGGAAATAATTCTCAAGCCAAGGTTCAAATAATTGAAGGGGTCTATTTCGACAACTTATGTACCAGGGAAAATACAATTCTATTCAAATTTAACCAAGGGTAAAAATGTTCGATTTACTTGCAGAGTGTCAGATATATTTGTATTGGGGTTGAGTTAAGATTTAGAAATTTTACAATGACAGATGATATGCACCTTGAAAGTTAAACATCATATGATAAAAGTTTCGTACATCTAAAAAAAATTATCTTTTTTACGGAAAACTGTACCACATCTGCCTATATCTACTTCTGTCCAATCTTTCTTTCCCACATTACTTCCGACAGTAATGCATTTTTAGTTGAAATAACTTAAAGGGTAAACATTATTAAATAGATTTCCACAACTTGAGGTAATTTATGATAAAATGACATCACAAAACGAACAGAACCAGAATCAGAAATTTTAAAAAATTTGTAATATAATAAATAAATCAACCAACATATAAAAAAACGAATAAAACTTGCAAAAATTAATCAAAAGCCCTCTTCGACGCCGCTTTTTATGTGTAACGTCGTGTTTTAGGAACATCGTGCCCATCGTTTGACAGTAAATACACAGCAATAGATACGTCCTTTCACCCTCATTACCACAAACCACGGAGTTGTGCGCTTAGTCCCCGGTCGGTTTCTTATTACTTTCAATCAGGATCTATAAAATATATAAGTTTCTCACAGAAGGTAACCAAAGAAGGTGACCAAAGATTTTGCGACGATACAAATATTAAACTTTACAATATAAATAAATATCTTTAATCAATGAATTCAAATAGCAAAAGCTATGCAATTAACAGATATATACTTATTCAGCTTCATGTAAATTATTTAACAATGAAATACATTAAATATGAAATTTGGAGTTTTACCAAGGGAGCTAATAATTAATTAATAACACTGTCTGCCACACAGCAATTCGGGGGCTATCCCTCTGGTATCTTTCGTCCCTCTTTTATAGCTGATTATGCGGGGGCTTTTCTAGTTATTGGGGCATTATGATATGACCTATAGTTGTTAATTTCTGTGTCATTTAGTGTCTTGGCAATCATAATACATATTCTTTAATATATATAGTGATGTCGTTATTACGACAAGTTATGTCGAAATTACGACAAAGCGATGTCGTTATAACGACATATTATGTCGAAATTACGACATAGAGATGTCGTTATAACGACATGTTATGTCGAAATTACGACATAGCGATGTCGTTATAACGACATATTATGTCGAAATTACGACATAGCGATGTCGTTATAACGACATGTTATGTCGAAATTACGACATGCTATGTCGTAATTACGACATAATTTTTTTTTTTGAATGGCCCTTATCGGCTTCCGTATCTTTTGGATGATGGCACATCTGCGGCATGCAGTTAATAAAGCGTACGATATTCCTATTGACAAAGTTCTTAGATGTATGGCTTTAGTAGAATGTATATTATCTAAAAATATTTTTTTTACTCTTTTTCATTTAGCTTTATCACTACCAATGCACCGTGTTTATGGACACACCTTTGATAACTATTAACAAGTTTGACTGATCAGGAGATTAGAAACAATAAAAATGGGGCATACATTCTACATGGCATTATTTTTCTTCTGGGGGTTAAAATTTTATCCAAGACAATGTCGACCCAACTACAGAAACAATAAAAGATCTCCGTATGACTTTGGTTGGCTAAAAGGCAACATCGGTCCGGTATGATGTCATCCAACTTTCTACAAGATTTGATCTGTTCACGCATTGGTATAGGTATAGGGGGAGGGTTGAGATTTCCAAAAACATGTTTAACACCGCCGCAATTTTGCGCCTGTCCCAAGTCAGGAGCATCGTGCCTTTCTTAGTTTTGTATAATTTTTTATTTTAACTTCTTGAGTATATTTCGAAGCTTAGTATGACGTCCATTATCATTTCAAAGTAGTACATTTTTGTTTAGGGGCCAGCTGAAGAACGCCTCCGGGTTTGGGAGTTTCTTGCTGCATTGACGACCCATTGGTGGTTTTGGCCGTTGCCTGCTTTTTAGTGGGTTGGTGTCTCTTTGACAAATCCCTCATGTCTATTCCAAATTTTTAATTCAATCTGTATATAGTAGATCTTGTGTCCGCTTTGAGCAAAACCTCTGCTGTACTGATATATGCCCATGCCAAGAAAGTTGTCTTTGTATGGATATATTGACCGATAAGAATGATGAGATTACAAGTTAAAATGAAGCTATAATATTCCGATATCGCAATATTCCGACACCTAAATGGTACAACATCCCATTGGTCCGACGTTTCGATCACGGGATTTTAACATTAGAAAGCCAAATAAAAGGTTCAATATTAGGATAGCCTTGTCCTCCGTTTGAAGCGGTGAAACAAGATAAAAAAAAAACGTAATACTTAGTGCCAAAGTAGCCGAACGTCATCACTAGTGTAATATTTAAAAAGAGTACAAACTACTTTATCAAGTGTTGTTTGATTAATTATATATCTCAAGATACACGGTAGCCGACTGAAGTAAAATCAAACACATTTTGACGTACAATGAGTGATCATATTTTCCTTGTGATGTTTTATATTAAAATTGTCAATTTGTTGATATAAAAATACCAGTAGCACTTTACTCATTTTAGTTATGTTTGTTAGTACTCTTATCATATCTGATTTAGTGATATATGAGTTGTTAATGTCTGTGTCATTTTGGTCTTTTGTGGATAGTTGTCTCATTGGCAATCATACCACATCTTCTTTTTTATATATCAACATATTGCAACATATATAAAAGAAAATCTCTCTATGGTTGTCAGGCTTTCAAACTAACAGGAGACCATACGCTTCCTTAATTTCAATAAACAGCTCATCATGGGACTTTTCTAAACAATTAAAAATACGTCATATGTTATATTTTCCCCTTGCTTCAAATATTTTGTTTCGGATTATTTATATCAAATTTGCAGATATATATGTTTGTAAATACGTGCAATCAAATGATATGGAGGTATTATATAATTTAGATAATGCAAGGGTGACTACAGATACATTTGTGTGACTTAAATGTTGATTTTCAAAGACTCCGAGAGAAAACGTTATGTAACATGCGTTACCGTTAAAATCAACCAAAATTAATTAATATTATGATAGAAATATATTTTCCCAACAGTAATACAGAATTCCTATAAAATTGTTTCGTTTTTGCATTTGTTTTGACTCGATTTTACAACTGGAAGTATCCGTGAATTGAAATTGCACCCATGACCTTTGACCTCGATTTAAAAAAAAAATGCACCATAATTTCTTTTGACGACCGGGATATTTAGAAAGTACACATTCTTAGCTTTCCAGTGATATATAATTTAGCCGTGTGTTAGGTAGGTGCATTAAAAATGTAAATTTGGCTCCCATATCACTCGCCTAAATAGATATAAACAATTCAACAAAGTTTCATGAGAACTGCTAAAAACGTTTTTGTGTTAATGTCCGAAAACTAGAAAAAAAAAACACTTTTTGATTTATAAAACCCCTTAACTCGGAAACGTAAAATCTAAAATTTATAAAAATTGAAAGGGAGCTCATGTCAATAGATATAAACAATTCACAAAAATTCTTTGCAAACTTGTGAAAGGATTTTTGAGATATTATAAAAAAACGGAAAAAAAACACCATTTTTATTGAATAAATCCCATTACTCAGAAACTTAAAATCTAAAAATGACAAAAAAAAAATAATAGGGAGCTCACGTCAATAGATATAAACAATTTCCCAAAGTTTTATGTAAATTGGTTAAAGAGTGTTTGAATTAAAGTCCGACATGTTGACGACGGACGGACAAGAATATACCAAATACATATCTAGATACAAAATTCTAAAAACCATGTTCATAGAAAATGGACTTCATTACAAAGGATTATACCCGTAATAAGAAACACAGGATTTGTCAAGGACCCGACTTATTTTAATATTCAATTTACTGTTATCTGTTTTTGTCCATTTTATTCCTTGTTTTCTGTAATAAGTCAAATCAATTTGCTGTTTTGCTGTTATTGGGACCCCCCTTTCGCCCTCCCTCTTTACAGAAAGTCGGAGTTTCATTTATACATCGCTAAATACTGCTACAGTGAAACCTGTTTAAACCGAACCTCTACTGGACAAAAGGTTTAGTTCGATTTTTGCCGATGTGCGGTTTTATCAGGTTCACATCGCATACAATTTGATATGACGGTGGTTAAGAACTTGTTTGATTTATACAGAATTTCGGTTTATGCAGGATTCGGTTTAGTCAGGTTTCACTGTATTTAGAAATTTTATTTGGGTGAACAAGTTGAACTTGTAAACATTCTAGAGACTTAGCTTTGCCAAACTGGATAAGATTGTCCACATAATATAAAGAAAGAAGCTGTGGTATGATTGCCAATGTGACAACAACTCTTCACAAAAAAACAAAATGACACCGAAATTAATAACTATAGGTCACCGTACGGCCTTAAACAATGAGCAAAGCCCATACCATATAGTCAGCTATAATGAAAGGAATATTGAATTTTCTGACAATCATAAGGGGAGTAGGAAAATACATACTGTAAACTTATTTTTGCGAGCGATTTATTTTCGCGTCATTCGCGCGAGTAGTAAAATAACACGAATATAAATCGTCGCGAATATATATTACTTGGATCTTTACTTATCAAACTACATCAAGTAGATAAGAAAATCGCGAAATCAAATAGCCGCAAAGTGGACTAGAAATAGAAAAACGCGTAATTAAGAATCCGCGAAAATAAGATGGTTTACAGTAATACTATCCTGTCTTCTATTACGTTTTGTTTACTGTTGTTGGTGCTTGTGTTTTTTTCCATTTTTTTGCCATGCTATTGCCAGTTTTTTTTTATCTACTTTAAGTATCCTGTTTGCATATACTGCCGTTCTTTTACGATTCGATATTTCTATGCTAAACTCCTCACCTTTCCAATTTGATAGAAATTGATAGCAAGATCAATCGTTTTTTTTTTATGTTATTTCGAATAGGCAGAAAAAATATTACAGTCATTTCTTATAATTTAATTCTTATTTCCATTTTAAACCGGAATACATCATGAAACAAGAGGCTCTCAAGAGCCTGAATCACTCACCTTAATTTTTTTGGTTAAATCTCTCATCAATGATTATTTTGGCTTTTCAATTTATTTAAATGTTCTTTGAATCGTCCTATTTTCTTCAAAAGCAAAAAAAAAATAAATCATTTTCTCCTATGTTCTATTTTAGCCATAGGAGCTATGTTTCTTGACATACAAGGAAATAAAATATAAAATTTATACTAGATACTCTGAAACTCATTTATCCTAAGTTTGGATGAAATTGATACAGCAGTTTCAAAGGAGAAGATTTTTTAAAGTAAGTCAACATGATGAACAAATTGTGAAAAAAGTCTTTAAAGGGCAATAACTCCTAAAGGGGTCAATTGACAATTTTGGTCAAATTGACTTATTTGTAGATCTTACTTTGCTTAACATTTTTGCTATTAACAGTTTATCTGTATCTATAATTATATTCAAGATAATTATAACCCCGTGAATTTCGGCACGAGTCCGTGAACTTCGGCACGGGTTACATTAAAGTCTGTAGGTCTATAATCGACACTTTGGCTGCTTTCAACGCAAGACTGTATAAAATATATATACAAATATATTCACAAGTTTAAAGCTTGAAAGCTAGGGAAAGACTGCCAAAGCAACAGTTTACAAAACATAAATTAAGTCAAAGATAAGGGTATTAAAACATTATAAAAGGTTCTCAGAAAATATAAATATAATTGTCCAATGTTATGTAATAATAAACGGATTATTGTCCTCCGGCTTAACTTAGCAAAATAGCGATAATTGCTTCTTTTGAAGTTGAGTGTAAGTTTCGCACTATTGACAGCCATCGGATTAAGTTGTAAAATAGTAAATCTATAATCTCTTTGGATATTTGAAATAAGAAACATTATATCTAAGAATAAAGAAACATTTAAAACAAGAAATATTCAACCATGTCAACTTAAAACTAAAACGATAAATAATCAATTTAAAACGAAAGTTCATATAAATATTCAAAACGAGAGTTCATATAACTATTCAAAACGAGAGTTCATATACATATTCGATTCAAAACGAGAGTTCATATATAGCACTTTGCAAATTATAGTAAAAGTTTCCAATGTCACTTTTCTTCCGGTTATATTCTCCACTGCTTCCCCGAAGTGCTCGTCCCGAGCACAAATTGCTACATTTTGTATATTTGGGTTTGTAATGTTATTTCATCTATGGGTAATTCGTCTTTGGTAAATCGTCTTTGGGTAATTCTTATTTGGGTAATTCGTCTATGGGTAATTCATCTTTCTGGTTGCTGAAAGTGTGTTCATACTGAAAACATCACGAACATAGAAAATGCACATATGTTGGACCTTTTCATTAATATACAAAGGGGGTTATGAGGAGTTGGACATAAAAATACTTAAATACCCTTGAGGAGAGGGACTATCATAAATACACTAAATTATTCTGAAGATGGGGACTACTGACATGAATTTACTAATATTCTGAGGAGGGGGGACTACTGATATAAGTATACTAAAACACTCTGAGTATAGGGGGACTCCTGACCTAAATATACTAAAACACGACGAGGAGGGGGACTCCTGGCATAAATATACTATAACATTTTGAGGAGAGGGACTTCATAAATATACTGTAATATCTATTTCAACTTCACAACTCAAAAGAACATGGCTCTTTTATATGTATAGATATATAAACATCAAAGGGCGATTTATCATAATCATAAAAGTAGAACTAAGTATCTAAGTATTCAATGAATCGCGGAAAAAGGGCGGGGGGCAATAATGATCATTTGCCCGTTTAGAATTCTAACAAACTACACTATATTTTCTGGAAGGTTTTCAAAAACACTATCAAGAATTTAAACCGATTATCAGATTATCAGTGGCTATTTGTACCTTGTAAGCAGGTTTTGATCAAACATAATAATGCATTTTTCTGACATGTAGTATACAGGTCGTCACTCCTGTACACCCATGGAAACAAGAACACAAGATAAGAGACGAGTCCACCTTGCACTCCTGTTTCGGACCAAAATTGTATTCTAAAATGATTTTGTTATTCCACTGATAATCTATGTATTCATATGGAAGCTCATACGTGTAAATTCAACAACTTATCTAGCATTGTGCGTGAAATGATACAAAATAATAACGACAATTAAACAATAATTGTGGTTATTTGGTATACTATAGTCAGTGATCTTTGTTCAAAGTTACAATCTTTACTTGTGTAAAACACTAGGTTCTATGATACAACAAAGATACACCGACTTAAGCTCGATTAATTGCTTAATTTCTTAATGTCAGTGGAAAATATCTCAGAGAAGAAATGAATATTCATCTTAGAGAATGAAGTTTTCTTAATAAAATAGATTTCAAATGTGAAAATGACAAACAAAAATATACTTTTCTCATTGAGTTGATTATCTAGACTTGATTAAAACCATGTACTGAAAAAAAAAACTTGGCCTGGATTATTATTAAAGTTATCCATGTCGTTTTCGCCTTCTTTTACTTTAACTCTGAGCATGAAAGTGTTGGATTAAATTATTAGGTATGTTGTTTGATGGTTCCCATGTATTTTGTGAACTACTATAACCTCGCCATTTAATAAGGTACTGTTTAATGTTGCCTCGTTTTCTACACTTAAGTATTCTTTCGACATCATATATGTCCTGTTGAGGGTTTGGATTTTGTGACGGTTGCGTATCTTTGTGTAATTTTGTTGGATCATTTTGATTATTTTTCCCTACTTGATTTTGTGTATGATTGATTATTGTGTCATTGACTCTGTCAAGGATTTCAGGCATGTCCATGAGTTCCTCTGGGTTTAGGTCGTGATCTTCATTTACATCGGGTGGGTTCGTGGGGCGATTCTTGGGGTCGAGATACTTCTTTAATCGATTAGCGTGCACTGGAGCCTTTAATAATTTATAGTCAGAAGATTTGCGCAAACGGTAAGTATATTCGCCTATGTGTTCCGCAATATAATATGGTCCAGTCCATTTTCGTTGGAGTTTGGGCGACAACCCAACTGGAGTCCGGGTACAGTAAAGCCACACTTTGTCTAGTATATAAAAACTCGGTTCCTCTACGTTTTTGTCGTGTTGCGTTTTATACTTCTGTTGTGCAGCTTCAATATTTGTCTTGGCTATTTTTCTGGCATTGGTGAGATTATCAACGATCAAATTAAATGCTGACACTGCATCTTTGCTCAGACCTTTTGTAGATTCTGGAATCAGTGCAATATCTATAGGATTTAGAGGCTCTCTTCCAAAGACCAAATAATATGGACTATATTGTGTGGACTCAGTTTGTATTGTGTTTCTGAAAGACATCATGACGCCTTGTAAATAGTCGGGCCAAGTCGACTGGTTGTCATGACGATACATTCGCAGAGATGTTGCTAATGTGCGATTCTGTCGTTCGGTTGCTGCATTGCATTCTGGGTGATAGGATGACGTATTGAGCTTGGTGATCTGGAAAATTTTGCAGATTTCTTTCACGAGGTTTGAAGTGAAATTTTTCCTTAAATCTGTAAGAATTTGTCTACAAGGACCATATCGACATATAATTTCGTTGTACAAGATTCTTGCAGTTTCTACGGCTCCTCCTGTTTTAAGTGGAAAGGCTTCACACCATTTAGAGAACGGACATACTACTAGTAAGATTTGGTTGAATCCACCTGCTGACTGTGGTAAATTGCAAAGAATGTCCATGTGTATTCTTTCAAATACTCCAGTTGCCGGAAGCGGCTGTAAAGGTGCTCTCTTAGAGTGCGGATTAGTCTTGCCTTGTTGACATTCAATACAGGTTTTCACATAATCTTCAATGTCTGAGTACATTCTCTTCCAGTAATACTTCTTCGGATGTTGTTGTAAGTTCTGTCAATACCGGGGTGCGCTGCAATAATTGCATCATGGTACGATAAAAGTACGTCGTTACGCAATGACTTCGGTACAACTAATTGTTTGATGACCCTATCTGATAAGTGTCCTTTTCCTCTTGGATAGTAATGGTGAAATAGTATACCATTTGAAACAACGTAGTGGTTTGACTCACGGACTATAACGTCAGCTGTCTTTTTGTCTTGTGGTAGAGTATTCTGTTCAATGTATTGTAGCATTTGTCCTGCTTCTTCGTCTTCATTTTGAGCTGCTTGGATTCTATCCTGTGTTAGCTTTGTGGTTTCGATGATCATGAGTAATGGGTCCGCATTACGATAACTATTATCTGCTTCAGTGACTGCCTTAATTGCTGATACTGAATTATGTTTTGATTTGCCAGAGTCTTGTAACAGGACTGGCTGGACGACTGACCTTTGATTTTCGTTATACATCTGTTGATTTGTTTCTTTTCTAGATTGATCGGTTGCTGTATATGTAGCTTCGATTTCGTCTATACTGAGTCGATGCTGACGCTGGTTCTCGGGGTGCTGAATTCTGGAGAGGAAGTCAGCGCAAACGTTATCTTTTCCTGGTTGATAGTGAACTTCAAAATTGTATGTCTGAAGATACATAGACCATCTTGCTAAACGTCCGGTACTCTCTTTAATACGATGAATGTATTGCAAAGCTATATGATCTGTATACACGTGAAACTTGTTATTGGCCAAATAAACATGGAACTGTTTGATAGCTACAACTAGTGCGAGGCATTCTCTGTCTTTAACGTCCCATCTTTGTTCTGGTTTTCGTAGCATACGTCCGCCATACGGAATAACTCGGAGTTTCTTGTCTTTGTCGTGTTGACCTAGAACATATCC
The DNA here is from genome assembly GCF_963676685.1 of Mytilus edulis. Taxonomy (NCBI): domain Eukaryota; kingdom Metazoa; phylum Mollusca; class Bivalvia; order Mytilida; family Mytilidae; genus Mytilus; species Mytilus edulis. Next base: position 18,901,405 of record NC_092354.1, read on the forward strand.
TATTGCAGTACCACTTGCGTCAGTATGTAGAATAAACTCTTTATTGAAGTCCGAAAATACTAGAATAGGAGCTGAAGTGAGTCTTGTCTTGAGGGTTTCGAGCGATCGTTGACATTCGTCTGTCCAATGAAATTGTTGATCTTTGTGTAGCAGTTGATTGAGAGGAGAAGTTATTTTGGAGTAGTTGTGAATGAACTTCCTGTAATAATTACATAGTCCAAGGAACATACGTACTTCTTTGACATTTTTCGGTGCTGCAAAGGAATGTACAGATGCCGTCTTCTCTGGATCCACTGCTATGCCTTCTTTCGTGATAATGTGGCCTAAATATTGGACTTCTTTACAAGCGAACTGACACTTTGACGGCTTCAATTTCAGATTGGCTTCGATTAGTTTATCAAATATGGCTGCTAAGTGACAAAGGTGTTCTTCAAAGTTCTTACTGTAAATTAGAATGTCGTCTACATAAACTAATGCGCTTTTCCAATTGAGATCTCTGATAACTTCATTCATGATCATGTTGAAGGTTGCAGGAGAATTTGCGAGGCCATATGGAAGTCGGTTGAATTCGTACTGACCTCGATGCGTCATAAAAGCAGTCTTTTCTTTGGATTGTTCATCAAGCTCCAGTTGCCAGAAGCCCTGTCTCATATCACAGACGCTATATGTCTGCGCATGCTTTTCCCCAAGTGTATCTAGGACATCTGAAAGATTCGGGAGCGATTGGGTATATATTTTCGTCAAACGATTTAGTTTGCGATAGTCCACACATACTCTCTTCTCGCCATTGGGTTTTGCTACAAGTAAGATGGGGCTGCTCCATGGTGACATGCTTTTTCGAATGATACCTTGTTCCTACATTTCGTCCAAATGTGTATTTATTTCTTCCTTTGTTTTTGGGGTAGTCCGGTACGGAAATTGTCTGACTGGATTTGCATCGCCTGTATCAATGATGTGTTTGCCTATTTTGGTACAGCCCAATTCGGTTATGTCTTTAGCAAAAGCTTGCCTATATTGCCCTAACAGAGTCAATAACTGATATTTTTGTGTTTCGCTTAAATCGGATTTTGAAAGATCAATACCCATCTCGGTAGCAATTTTGATATAATTGTTATTTGAATTTAAAGCTTCGCCAGTTCTGATACTATCTATAAACTCCAAATTTTCTTTTAATTCTCCAAAAAATTTATCATCTTGAATTTTAATAAAATTTCCAACTATAGTATTTTGTTTTAGTGTTATTGCAGCATTTGTAGGATTTAAAATTTCAAAAACAGAATTGTTATTATGTTTTTGTATTAAGCACCGTGCTCCCATTATACTGTGTTTGCCAGCAAGTGAAAAATTCGGTTCAATTATACCTGATGTGTTTTCGCTAAAATTATCTATTTTCACAGGAAAAATAACTCTTTCTCTAGGTTGAAATGTAACATCGGATAGCACACGAACAAAATTGTGGGTGTGATCCCGATCTTGGCCCTGACTTAAAGAAACTTCTGTCATTCCATTTTGTAATGATAAAACTTGTTTGGGGAAACTTATCTCAGCTTTTTGATCATGCATAAAGTCTCGGCCTAAAATAAGTGGCATATTGACATCATCCAAAATAAAAAAATCGTGAAATAAAGTGAGCTTTCCTATTGCAACGGGCAGTGTGACTTTGCCTAGCACTCTGATAAAATTGTCATTTACACCACGTACACCTAACAAATCTGATTTATCTACAGGGTAAGGTATGTCTACTTGTAATGACTTATAAGTATTTGTATTTATGACCGATACTGCTGCACTGGTATCGACAAGAGTATGTATAACCGAGGAACCTATTCTAACATTTATTTTACAATCGGCTCTTGAACAGCCTGAATTTGCGAACAGATTAACAATATTCGGATTAGGCGGGCTATTTCTAGAATTCATAAACATGTGTCTGGTTGAATTATGGGTCGGGTTGGACTTAGCACTTCTTGGATAAAAAATCAATTTGTTTTTCTGAAGCCTATTATTTGGGGGGCGTATCAGTCTATTCACATGATTAAGAGCAATTCTCTGTAACCACCAACCATTTTATATAGGGGTGCCGGCACGCATAGTCACCGATTTTCATGAAACTTAGCCAAAACATGTGATCATGTAAAAAAGTAAGAAAAATGCCCACACAAATGTTGCTAGTTCATGGTTGCCATGGCAACCAAGTGAATGAGATTTCCCGCATATTTTGAGGAATTTAGCATCGAAAAAACAACTACTTTGCAGTCATTCGTAATCAAAACTAGGTTTTATTTAATGATATTTGTAAATATTTTTTAGAAACATGAAACTTAACAAACAAAATAGCAATGTCATATATAAAAAATATTTTGGCTGAATATTGTCACAACCGCAGAAGCAGAGGTCATTTTTCATGATAGTTCAGAAGACAAATTTTACACATTTTGTATGAACAAAATAGACATTTTTGCATCCACCTCCATTTAACCTGTGGTTATGAATGAAAAGTATCAAAGTTTCTAATAAAAAAAATATAGCAAAATGTTTGGGAAATTAGGTTCTAGGATGGTTGCTATGGAAACAAAAATGTGTCGATCATTTTTGCCTTTTTACCTCTAAAATGTAGCCATTTTATTAAAATAATCCACAAAAAGTAATTATTATTGAATGACTATGATGTGCAAACTATTGGCAATTAAATTACCATAAATTTGTCCAAAGGTCAAAGGTCATTGATGACCTTGACCTTTGACCTTGTGTATATTAATTGAATTTTGAAAATATAATAAAAAGGTTGGGTCACCGTGCTATTTTACAAGCTAAAAGTCATTGAAAATTGCCTAAATTTGGTTAGATTGTTCTTGAAAAAACACACTTGTGTGCATAAAATTTTTTCTTTGAGATAGAATTTTGAATATTTGTGGGAAAATAGGTTTCATCATATGTTTTTGGAAAATAACAAGAATGTGTCCAAAGTACACGGATGCCCCACTCGCACTATCCTTTACCATGTTCCATGGACCGTGAAATTGGGTAATAATCTAATTTGGCATTAAAATTAGAAAAATTATACTATAGGGAACATATGTACTAAGTTTCAAGTTGATTGGACTTCAATTTTATCAAAAACTACCTTAACCAAAAACTTTAACCTGAAACTCCCACTTTCATTTTCTATGTTCAGTGGACCGTGAAATTGGGGTCAAAAGTCTAATTTGGCTTTAAAATTAAAAAGATCATATCATAAGCAACAAGTGTACTAAGTTTCAAGTTGATTGGACTTCAGCTTCATCGAAAACTACCTTGACCAAAAACTTTAACCTGAACGGACGCACAGACGGACGGACGGACGAACGGAAGCACAGACGGACGAACGGAGCCACAGACCAGAAAACATAATGCCCCTCTACTATCGTAGGTGGGGCATAAAAAGAAACAATGGTGTCACTGAACTCGTTTTTTCGCTACAAGTAATAATAAAAAAAAAATCCCTCTTAGTCCAGTATATTTTTTTTACTGAAAGAGTTATCTCCCCTTAAATGGCTCATTTGAAAAGAAAAAAATTTTAGTAAAAAAAATAAGGACAATTGTTTTTGATGAAATTTATGTTGCTAGATTCATACTTCAGAGGACACAAATCACCCTTTATTAACCGTTGCTCAGGAAAATTTCTGTTGCTAAGTAGTTGCTAAGCAATTTGTGAACTCAAATTGAAGTGACTGTTCATTTGTACCTTCAAGTTTTTCTCAAACCAACCATCTTATCTGGAAAATATGGTTTTTTGTACAGACACATCAATTCGTATGTGCTAATTATATCATGTAGTAAAAATGGTTGCTAGACAACCTTCTTTTTACCGAAACAAAAAAAAAACATTTTTTTTTTAAAGTTTCTATACTGAGGCTAGCAATGGTATGAATTAAGACGTCTTTTGAGAGGGGGGCAAAAACTCCCCTTTTCATAGGTACCTTCTCCTTTGCCGATTTAGGCAAATAAATAGACCAATTTGTACTGTGATTGTGCAATCCAAGATGGCGGTATACCATGAATCTACCTTAATTTTATTTGACAACCCCTAATAAGAGTAAATACCCTGTTAAAGTCAATTTGGGCTAACTATCGTCATTTAGTATTAACATGAATATATTAATATAGAATAAGCTATGTATAGCTACAAGAGTAACTAAAGAAAAGTAAATAATTGGGATAAGGAAACAAAAGAAAATGCTGTTATTTGAATTTTTCTCCTTTAATACTAGTATTCATTAAAAGGCAAACCACCTATATGGAGTAAAATGAAATTTTCGAATATTTTGATTAAATGATTGAGGTTTGTTGGTAATTTTTACTATTATATTGTTCATTTATCCATATAAGTTTCAATAAAAATAATGTTTTGTTATATTACTTTTTTACATGCGTTGAAGATTCAAGATTAAGAACATAAAAGTAAAACACGAGTCCCCTACTTAATGAAATAATGATTCAACTGGTATTTTTTCGTAAAATTGATAAAATACTTTGGAAAAAAACAGCATTTGTAATTCTAAGAACAGGAAACAGAGTTGCTTGCGATTAACTGAAATTTACATGAGTTGACTCATGTACGTGAACTATTTAAGAAACACAATACCTGTTCTTTAAAGAAATTTGAGAGTCTAAATGTAAGAATGAATTACAACTTTAGTAAAGCACCAATACAAGGATGGTTGCTATGCTTTTTCTGATTATATGAGAATGGCTGGTAAAGTTTATGTTGAAAATATTGACCCCTCAACTTTTAATTATGATGTATATCATAGTTCTGAACCCAACTATGTATGGTTGCTAGGTACTTTTATATCAAGTAAGGGTCGTTGCTAAGAACTTTTAACATGACCTTGACCTCTGGCATTTTGCTTTCTAACGAAATGTAAGCAAAATTTTGTTTAAACACTTTTTCTAAATACTTTTGGGGTTTATTTGATAAAATTTCTAACACAATTAAATAAAAAAAGACCGAAGGTCAAAGTCAAGGTCATAAATAAACTTTGACCTTGAGGTCAACTTTTAGGTCATTGAATGCACAACATGTCCCAAGTGATTTTTATTTTGTATTTGTCACTGTTTTTAAACTATTCAAATAACAATGTCAAAATTTTTCTTCAAAATACCAAAAATGACACTTTTATGTTCCCATAGCAACCACCCTAGCAACCTGTTTCCCAAACCTTTAACGATAAATTATTTCTAGGCAACAGTCATAATTTACATTTATCACTTTAGTATAATTGGTTGTGGATGCAAAAGTGTAAAATTATGTCATGCAAAATGCCTATAATTTGCCTTTTTGAATACATTGAAAATTCCACTATTTGAACCAGTGCTGCCCCCTTCCTCCCCTTTTGTCAGAAATAATTTTTATCTTTCATCTTACTCATAAAGTGTTATATTTTAATGAATTATAGTCAAAATATTCATAAAACTTGAAATGTATGCATAATAACTGCTTAAAATGGGTAATTTTTTATCCTCAAAATATGCATTTTTGAGGCAAAATCCAAGGGGACCCGTAACCATGGCAACGGGGGCATAAACAAATTTTTTGTCAACATTTTTCTTGTTAGATTATCGATAGCTACCAACAGACCAGGTTTCAAGAAAATCTGAGACTATGCGTGCCGCAACTTGGTTGGTGGTTACAGAGAATTGCTATTAAGTACATTGACAGGGGGAACGTAAAAATGTGCATTCTCAAATTGTTCGTAATTATGACAGTATGTATCACACTTACCATTACTTCTGGGTTGGTTCTGCGGAGAAGGATTGTCTTTAATAGCACTGGTGACTTGGTCTGGTTCCGGTTTCGACTTCAACTGAATTGTCATGTCTGCTAGCAATGCAGCATCGATAGCCTTACTTATGGTAAACTTTTGTTTGAGACCAGTTGCGGTTACAAACGGAACAACAAATTCTGGTCTAAGTCCTTGATATATAAAACGCTCCATAAATACGGTTTGACCTGCTAGAAAACATAGTCTCTCAACCCTAGATATGAATTGTGAAACGGTTTCATCGTGTTTTTGTTTCAGATTGGCCGCTTCCTTCCAAAATCCTACTTTTTGCATACAATTTCTACCAAAACGGCTTGAACTTACGGAATAGTTTATCTTTGCTGTTCCTGTCTTCGTCGTCAAGTAGCATATACCATGCTAAAGCATAATTGTCTATGAAACACGTGAATGCTCTTGTGGCTTGTACGTCATCCCACTTTGAAAATTCACACATTAGTTCGTATCTCTTTATCCAAACGTCTGCATTTTTTGTTTCGAACGCGTTAAAAAGTTCCAATTTCGGTAATTCCATTTTTAATTTTTCATATACTGGGACTAGTTCATAAATAAAACACTCGCTTGGCTGCTTAAGGTTACGGTAATCGAGGAATCCTCCCCAATTATAACCCCGTGAACTTGCGGCATGAGTCCGTGAACTTCGGCACGGGTTACATTAAAGTCTGTAGGTCTATAATCGACACTTTGGCTGCTTTCAACGCAAGACTGTATAAAATATATATACAAATTTATTCACAAGTTTAAAGCTTGAAAGCTAGGGGAAGACTGCCAAAGCAACAGTTTACAAAACATAAATTAAGTCAAAGATAAGGGTATTTAAAACATTATAAAAGGTTCTCAGAAAATATAAATATAATTGTCCAATGTTATGTAATAATAAACGGATTATTGTCCTCCGGCTTAACTTAGCAAAATAGCGATAATTGCTTCTTTTGAAGTTGAGTGTAAGTTTCGCACTATTGACAGCCATCGGATTAAGTTGTAAAATAGTAAATCTATAATCTCTTTGGATATTTGAAATAAGAAACATTATATTTAAGAATAAAGAAACATTTAAAACAAGAAATATTCAACCATGTCAACTTAAAACTAAAACGAGAAATAATCAATTTAAAACGAAAGTTCATATAAATATTCAAAACGAGAGTTCATATAACTATTCAAAACGAGAGTTCATATACATATTCGATTCAAAACGAGAGTTCATATACATGTTATATTAAAATTTTGTCTTTGGCAATTCATAATTTTTTCTATAACAACTAGTTAAAGTATTTTGAAGTTTAAATTTTATTTTATTTTCTAAAATTCCTCCTTACATAAGTTACATTATTTTTGGAATGTTAATTTTTGATAAAGAAGAATGACATACAACTTTAATATTTAGATTACGTAATTAAGACGGATAACAAAGAGACATGTAAGTGCTAAATTATTTACTTTGGATTATGTACCTTACATGTAAATTAAGGCTTTTGTTAAACAACCTATATCCTCTGAGTTCAGTATTTTTGTGATTTTACTTTTTCCTATTACTCATGTGTGAAATTGTTTATAACACCTGTCACCCATGACTGGATTATTGACCAACCAGTGAAAATAGGTTGTGGTCAAGGGAGCTAAATTACAAGGTAATTTTTGATTGGTGAAAACAGGAGAAAGTTAAGAAATCAGTGATCATGTGACCACGCCCGCATGGAAACAATCTATGTTTTCAACGGTCACTTTGATTACTGATTTCAAATAATAAACATCAATATTTACTAGAACTTTCTCTTGTTTTACACCAGGTAAGTTGAAGTATATTTTTTGTATTTTTGTTTATTTAAATTAAAGAGTTTTAATTACTTTATATTTTTGAAAATCTAACTAAAGTTAAGATTCAGTTTATGAAATTCACTTAAATTAATTGTATATATTTTGTATATATTTTCTTTCGTTTCCATTGTGATTAATTACTTTTGTGTTGGTTACGCTTAGGACACGATACTTTTTATTTATGTAAACAATTGAGAAATGTTTCAAGAATTTATTTTATACAAATCTATTCTATGTTTAGAAATATATAATTGATTTCAAAATAGTTATTTTCAAAAGATTAGAGAAAGTCCGGAAATATTTCATATTGTATCCGTATTAACTTTAAGTATTACAGTGTCCAGGGGAGATAATTTGTAATTTTATTTGCCGGGAGAAATGTCTTTTGTTGAAAAACTTTAAAGCAATGATTATAGAGTTAAATCGAAAGCTAAATAACAAAGACATGAAACCTTATTTTCTACTTTATTTATTCTGTAAGTTGTGTTATTATATTTTATTTATATATTGTATATATTAAGTTCATAAAATAGGTTATTGTAAGCGACACTTGTCCGCAGGATTTCATTTTGTTTACAAAATTGTTTGAACATTTAAATTGAATTTAGTTGATTTTATTATAATACACACATACACGGAACTCGTGACAGGAGTACATGTTTGTTACACATATTGTTTATATTGTTATACATATTGTTTATATTGTTTATATTGTGTGTGGGTTCGTGGCCTAGTGGTTAAGACCGATGGCTACAGTGCTGAAGGTCCCGGGTTCCATCCTGGCTCGGGGCGCTGGAATTTCAGTACTATTAGTAGGGTGATTTTCACCCTCCCACACACATCTCTGGTACCTAGACCGGAGAATAAACTAGAATGGGTACTTTGGGGGCCTCGGTAGGTCAAAGTGGTCCCCGACTTTGACCTGGAGATCAATCTATAGATATCTCTTCGGTTTGTCTGTTCCCGCCGAGAAGCCCGGTGGTTTTTCTCCGAGTTCTTCGGCTTCCTCCACCATAATAACAGACTTCCATGTGTCTCCTAACACTCCCTCTGTGTTGGGTTGGGGATTGTCCTGGTGGTGGGTTGTATATATGTTAGTGACACATCTCCATTAATCCTGATAGGGAGTGTACACGGATTCCACTGTACCCTTGCAGCAATCGAGGGATGCTCCGTTCACGGAGGGATCTTCGTACATACATACATACATACATACATGGGTATATTCTATATTTTAATATTTTGCAATAAGAGTAATTACTGTTTAAGAATTATGCAAAGTTATTTTACATACAAATTTATTCAGAATAAATTGTATTTGGTATTAGAATTTATGCATTTAAATATTAAGATAGTATGGCAATGATTTTATTGATTTTAAAAGCTAATTGTTTCCATAGCAACAAATTATTATACAAAACATTTGAAATTAAATATCCTTTTTAGTTGAAATGATTCGGTTTATTTAACATATTGTATTATGCATTAACCTGTACGTAAAGTTTTGTAAAGCTGTTTCACTTGATAAAATAGAGTTTGGGCAAGTTTTATTTAATTAGTTAAAATTTGCATAGAGTTATGTCCCTTAATTTAGTTCATTTGTGAAATTCTAAATTTATTATCAAGTGAGACTTGCTATTTTATTGTGTAAAATCTGTAGCACTTTGATTACTGATTTCAAGAAATAAACATCTATATTTACTAGAACTTTCTCTTGTTTTACACCAGGCACTAAAAGTCATCAGACTGAGACATGTGAGAGACGCAGCACAGAAAGTCAGTACGACAAAAGTAAGAGTTAAAAATTCCTTCTTTTAATTTAGATTTATTATGCATGTCTCTATACATAGTATGCGACGCGTAACAGTTTATGAGTAAGTGTTTGTTATGGATATATTTCTGACTGCATTTATGAAAGAAAATTTATAGAGCAGAGAATTTTGATTTTTTTTTTGTATCAATTTAAAATGTAGATTCAAATATTTTTCACTTCAAACAAAAAAGTAAAACTTCTTCAATAATGTATAGTTCGGCGTCCGCAAGAAAGAAGCAAAGGAAAGTGTTTATCTCTTCTTCACAAATACCTATTTCTCGTCCTGAATATGCATGAAATATTTGCCACTGGACATTAAGCAACCAACAATCAATCAATCAATCAAATACCTATTTCATTGAATCTCGATATTTTTCATGTTTATAATTTTTCTAACAATGACGTTCTACCTCCATAAGCCTGGAAATGACATGGCGGGTCACATATATAAACAATACACATAAAACATGCTATATAGGTTACAAGCCATATTATCAACAAGCGAAATATGTTTTTTTAAACGAATAAAGAGACAAGTCTGAGTCGTTCCAAGCACCGTTGTTTACATTGAAAACAAGAACAGGTTTAAATAAGAAATAAAACACACAAACCATCCAATTTTAATTTTGAGCAAAAAACTTATTGAGCACAAAAAATAATTTCTATCTGACAAGCGGGTCCCCTGGAAAATTTTCATCAGGTAAGTTCTTGGTCAGTCATTGATATAAAACGTTGCGGTCGAAAAGCAATAGATTTATAATTATTCATAATGACTAGTTCCGTCTAAATTAAACTTTGGATGAAAAAGCTAAAACCTTTTAATCTAATTAACAGGAATTTATAGACAAATTGAAAAAAAAAAATACGACTGCAACTAAGGTCAACTTTGATAATGATTGATAAACAACTTACCTTGAAACTAACAAGATAATATAAGGTATTAAATTGCTTAACAATTTGCATTTTACGTAGGAAAATATCTATGACTTGTGAATTTCGCTGGAGAAACTAAATGATAGTTAACCAGCCGCGATACTTTTCTAAATTGTGTACAAATCTTGTATGAGTATACAGTACCCTTCAAGAGTACCAACTCTCCCACACCCTACACCGAGGAAAATGTCGGAGCCACTCCGAAAAACTCCGATATTCCTCCCAAAATGTTGGGAGGAATTTGGGAGTAATCTCTCCCAAAATCAGGTAAATGTTTATTGTGATAACGAGCTCACTCTCTACACCGAGGAATTAATTGCCCTTATCCTACTTTGATCTATACCGGCACAAGACTGAATGGGTAATTGGATTACCTGACAGGTAAAGGTTGAAGTAATAAAGAATATATTTCCGGTCTACTGTACCAGTTTAAGTGTCAAACAGGTGTATAATTTTAAATGTCTTTAATACTAATTAAATTTCATTTGTGGTAATAAAAACTAAAGTCAAAATATTTTCGTATTTTTTGTTAGCCCATCTAAAAATATCTTAACCTTAATGTACTTGCTTTTAAAAAAAACGATTATAAAATATAGCGGAATATGTGAAAAACAAAATATTCTACTTCAAAGTTAAAGTCTTTATTTAAAAATTATAAGTCTAAAAGTTTTATATATGCAAGTAAAAAGGAAAATTTATTCACCATTCATTAGACAAAATAATTGCCCCGTAATAATTGTGTAAATCTACGGCATTTTCTTTTTACGATTATCTAATTGCTGGAATGAATAAAAGATTTAAAAGCAAAATGTTGTTGTTAATTCTTTCAATTGTATTCAAGTTTTATAAAAAAATGAAAACTACTTAATTTTGACCTCGATGTCTTCACCAGTAAATTAATATTTTATTGACGAAATGAGCATACTTGTGTAAAAATAACCGGAAACTTTCGCTAAAATAATTTGAGCAGTTAAATAAAATTACGTGTTTGAAAGTTTTGTATATTCAAGTAAAAAGGAAAATATTATTCACCATTCGTTATGCTTAACAATTACGGCATTTTCGTTTTACGATTTGTTGGCAGTACAGCAGAATAATAATACATTTCCGTTACAACAGGAATACTTCCAGCTGCATTAATTCAACTTTGTTTATTATTAACTTTCGCACAATGAATGTAAATTTGTGTATTTTCAACAAAAGATTTTAAAAACAATTATTTGCCGTGCGAAGACAATTCCACGATACACATCTCAGTTATCAACAGTTTGGGTTGAACTTGAACTTGACTTACTTAACAATGTTAAATGCTAAAAATAGTTAACATCAATGTTATCCACAGCACGAGTTTTTTAAAGGGCGGGAAAAAATATCGCGTACTAGTAAACTCAGGTGACCTTTCTGGCCGACCGTGGGAAAGTCCATTCAAGGTTTCTAAAGTTGCAGAACGACATTTTTGTGCAATCGTATTGAGGCTCCAGAAGGTCCTTTTACAATTGATTTATCAGGAAAATATAATTCTTATCCGAATAAACGTGAACACATTTTTAACTATTTGAATTTTAATGTTTTATCTTTCAAAAAAGAAAGTACATTTATAGTTATATGTCCATGGTCAATAATATAGATTTACAGTTGGTGATGTATTAATTGAAATTATGATGGAAATTGTCCGGGGTGATTGATTGTATTCAAATGACAATAATAATGATAATACGATAAAGAAATGCCAATTGTAGGCGGTTGGGAAATTTTGAAAATAAAATGATGACTGATTTAACTGGAATAGAATATTATGATGGGCAATTATGAGGTTTGATAAATTTTATTAATAATTAAAGGATTAGTGACCTATCGGATAGCGATAAGCGGATTACTTATCATCACAACTTTTAACATCTTTTGTAAACGTAAAATGATTGAGCGTCATAAACTTGTCAAACACCGGTAGAATTATAGTACATTTATTATATAATTAATGTGAAAATATTTTTCACTTTCCAAATTCAAATGACGAAATTAATATAAATACTTTCGTCAATTTGAAAACCGTTCCGTAAAATGCGAAAATGACGAGCACTATCAATATCACTTGAAATTATTTTCTTTGTCAACAGAGTTGTCATTTAACAGTTTCTGTTCGTAATTTGAATTATTCAAGTCTGTATAAATGTACCGAGGTGGTCAAACATAATATTTTACATTGCTCAATAAATTAAGTTTACTTGATGATCCGATGAATCGGGTTACCGAAAAAACAACATGATTTTATTAGCCAGTTGATTTTTTAATAATGAACAATTAATGCGCTTATATATTGCTTATTGAATAAGTTATAAAAGAAACTAATTGTGGCAAAATCGTCCTTGCTGAAAGAACACAGTTACACAATGTAAGACCTGACCGGACTGTAATAGAAACACAAAATAACAATTTTCTTCATACTTTTTCGTATGTAATTTCTATTTTAAAGATAACGGCATAAGACACAAATATAAAGGATAATAATTATCTTATTCTAAATGATATTGTCACATCTTTATCTGTCAAAGAAAGGAAAACATTTGTTCAATTTATAATACCGTGATTTTAAAGCACACCTGTGCAACCAAGATCGATTAAATGTTCAAAGGTAAATTATCTGGGTAATCCAATTATGTTGTCACGCGTCGTTAATTTGAAGTACATCCGATGGGCAATAAACCAATTAACAGCCACGCGGTGTTGGGAGAGAATCTTTGGAGGATTTTAGGAGTGAAATCCGCGGTACTCGGTGTGATTCCGAGAAACACGGAAATCGGAGAAAAAAGTTATCGAATCAATATTTTTGAAGAGTACTGTAATGCGCATAGCATGCGGCTTTTATTGTTCGACAATATTTGTGTCTTGAAATTGCCCTGATTTAGTAAAAATATATCCATTGATTTTGCAGAATGTTTGAAAAAAAAAACACTTTCTTGGACTATAATTACATGATACAAATTGATGACATTATATACAAAGTACAAAGCATTGACTCAAACTGAATAGCAAACTATGAATTGTTTATATCGAATTGTAGATTTTCAAATGTTTTTGGCCCAAGTATCACTTGCAAACACATGTTCATTTTATTTGATTTAGTAAACCAATTAAGGGGGTAGACCTTGGTACAGGGAGATAACTCTTTAAATCAGTTATGTGTTTGTAAAAGTCAAGTTTCCTCAATGAATTTTAAGCATTTACCTGAAACAGATTGAAAATAATCTATGTATCCTAGAAGCTTAGAACGTATTTATGAAAATGGCTGACACAAACGTACTGATGATTTTAAGAGTTATTTCCCTTAACCTAGGTCTACCACCTTAAGATAATGTTTTCAATTTATCATTTGCAGAATACAATGGATGTTTATATAGCTAATGCTAGTTCTCACAATGTTCATGTTAAAGTTGGATGCGATATCGAATACCAACAATTAGCTAATGTTGGTGTAGACGCAAATGCTGGTGCTTTTGGTGGAATAGGAGTACAAGTAACCAAGGAAACACAATGGAAAGAAGCTTCCAAAGTAGGATTTACAAAGTTGAATAGGTACTCTTCTATGGAATTCCACCCAGATTCACAGAAAAAGGTATGCTACGTGACCATAGAAACCAGAACAGACAGAGGAACAATTTCAATTTGTGAAAATCATCCACTGGCCAAAAACCGTGGATTGATAATTGATAGCTCCCTATATGTACACACCGCGAAAAAAGGATCAATGTGGACAGATATTGATGGAGTTAAACATAGACCAGATTTTGAAAACAAGGAAAGATTACCAAAAGATATTAAGTGTTCTGCCCTATCGTGTGTCCAAATGCCATCTCGTATTACAGATTCGAAATAATTGCTTCTTTTTGATGTGCAGAATAAAGCATTTTGTTCATTAGGTCTTTCCACCTTTCCATGGAAAGACCTTTTGATTTTGTTTTGATTATTCTTAGGTCTTTCCACCTTTCCGTGGAAAGACCTTTTGAATTTGTTCTGATTTTTATTAGGTCTTTTCACCTTTCCGTGGAAAGACCTTTTGATTTTGTTCTGATTATTAGGTCTTTCCACTTTTCCGTGGAAAGACCTATTGATTTGGTTCTGATTATTATTATTTTTCTTCCGCCTAAATTGTTTTCTTGCGTAGTTTTGTTGTTTCATAAGATATCGCTTAGATATTTGAAATATGATATTGTATAGTTTATACGCTTTAAAAATTTACAACAGCGAAACAAAATACTTTATGCTGTAAGAGTTATCTCCCCATACACTGTTTTTCTTGTGACCACTACTCCTTTGCAACCGTTAAAGATCACGACAAATTTATTTTACCAAATTGCTGGTTACATCTTACGGATAAGAATATTCATTTGGACCGAAGATTTACGGAGACTCTTTATGAGAGTTATTCACCCTTTTCCATTTGAATTAAGTGATATGAATTTTTAAATGGTAAACCATAAGTGATAGAGACCTAGGGTCTTTAGATTTGAGGTCCTTGTTACAAAAAAATGAAAATTAGGTCAAGGTCAAAGGTCAAGGTCATATTCTAAATTTTGATTTTGGCTTTTTTTCACTTATTTTCAAATACCCTATGACATATCGACAAATAATTTATAATAAATTGTTAATTGCGACATGTCGTTACTTGTAAATTTTAGTTGAAAGGGTGTGCAAACAAAAATTAGGAGTTTTTGCCCATCTTACATTTAGAATTACACGTAAAGTGATATTTATCATTAACCAAACATATTAACACTACAAAAGTCAAAAAGTCTGAAAAGACCAGTTTTTGTCTGAATTTGCATGAATTTTTACTCGACATTCTTAATTTGTCTAAATAATATTTAAAAATTCTTGACATAGTATTTATTTGTCTAATAAGGTTCTTGATTTTTCTTGACAAGTGTCTTGATAGTATGAACATTGTCTTAAAATTTCTCGACACTTCCTGTATCATCTGATTAGAGTCTGGATTAGTCTCGACCAATTCTTGACTGTCTTAAATTTGTCTCGATCTGTCTTGACATATTCTTGACATTCTTAATAATGTCTTAATCTGTCTTGATATTCTAAATAATGTCTGAATATGTCTCGACACATTCTTGACAGTCTTAATGTCTTGACACTTTCTCAACAGTATAAATATCGCCTGAAATGTGTACAGACTTATTCTGCACTGTTTATGACATTCTATTGCTGTTATATACTCCCTTTTTATTTTTGCTAAACTAAACTTTGAAGTATCAAGGATTAATTTGGTATAGTAAAATACCCTTTTGGTTCACCTAAGTTGGAATACCCTGATTAATCCCCCATGTAGTTTAGTTTTGATGGTTTTCACTTTCATTATAAGTCAATAAAACTGACAAACAGCATTTAGATTTTTACAATTCGCAAAACTGCCAGTCAAATATGCTTTACTAAAATAGGTGTCTTGTAGGCAGTTTATAATGCGACCATGTGTCTCTTTTGGACCCCACAATTCATCTTTTAGGTTTGTGTGGCTAAAAAAAGAAAGGGGGGGGGGGGGGTTACGTGTAGGTCAACAAATTTGTTCTCATCTTGATTAAAAAAACTTATTCATTTTTTCAGAACAACTCAAAAACATTTTTTATTCAAATTTGAGTGTTGAATTTTATAATTTTTCATCAAAATGATGATTTTCATCAATTTCATCTATTAAACAAATTTTGAAATTGTAGTGGCATGGCTGGTCAACTGATAAGTTGTATGGATGATTACAGGTAAATCAGTAATTTCTATTTAACAGTTGTGTGTATTCTGGGGTATGAATATCTTAATTTTATGGGGAACATCCTGTCAATGTGTAATACTTAATATATATTCCAACAGATGACATTACACAAATTTTTCATCTGTTAATGAATGATTTGTATATCATCATAATTTGCTATTTATATAAATCACATTTTTGTACAATAATTATTTACCATATTAACAAATGAATATTATGAATGTAGAATAAAATATGTCTACAGTATGATTGGTTTAAATCATTTAATTTATAAGATTGAGGAATCAAAATTTGTAATTTAAAAAAAAAAACACATTTAAATTGTTTTATTACAACACACCCACATTTAAATTATTTTATACATTAGATTTTATAGCCACATTTGCATTTTGTAAAAATATTTTGATGCCCAAATTTTCAATTATTTTAAATGCCAACTTTTATTTTTTGTTGTAAGTAGTGTAACTTGAAACAACAGTATATTATGTAAAGAAAAATAAAGATTAAAGTTATATCATGAATATTGGTCATGATTTGTAAAACTGAGAACTGTCAAGTAAATTTAAGACACAATTCCAAATGTTCAGAATATGTCAAGCCATACTGAGAAAAAATAAGAATGTCAAGAATATGTCGATAAATTTTAAGACAGTATTCAAATGTCAAGAATTTGTCAAGAAATTTTAAGACCATATTCAGAATGTCAAGAATATGTCAAGTAAATTTCATACAAATTTGATATAAATCAGAATTTGTCAAGAAAAATTAAGACACAAGTCATACTTTTGGAGAATGTCGAGTAAAAGTTCAGGCAAATCAAGACAAAAACTGGTCTTTTCAGACTTTTAGACTTTTGTAGTGTAAAGACCTAGGGTCTCTTGATTTAAGGTCCTTGGTTTGTGACCTTGAAATTGAGGTCAAGATCATAAGCTTATTGGACGTTCTAGATTTTGACCTTTGCTTTAAATTCATATTTATACATCATAAAGCCATAGGAACTGACAATTAAGACTGAATTTGAATATTTTCATATCAAAAAAGATCTTTATTAATTTTTTTTTTTCTTCCGCCTAATTTTTTTCTTGCGTAAAATTGATGTTTCAAAAGATGTGGCTTAGATATTTGGAATATGATATCCTATAGTTTTTACGCTTTTAAATTGACAACGGTGTAACCAAATACTTCACGTTGTAGGAGTTATCTCCCCAAACACTGTTTTGCTTGTGGCCACTACTCCTTCTCAACCGTAAAAGATTACGACAAAATTATTTTACCAAATTGCTCGTTACATCTTCCGGATTAGGATTTTAATTTTGACCGAAGCTATCCGGAGTCTCCAAATGAGAGTTATTCCCCCTTATGTATTTGATTGAAGTGATTTGCATTTCTAACTGGTAAACCATAAGTAAAATTGGCCTAGGGTTTTTGGATTTGAGGTCCTTGGTCCAAAAAAATGAAAATTAGGTCAATGTAAAAGGTCAAGGTCATATTCGAAATTTTTGATTTTGGCTAATTTTCACTCATTATCAAAAACTTTGTATTATACCGACAAATATTTTTACTAAATTGCTAGTTGCAACATGTCGTAACTTATATATTTTAGTTGAATGGGTTTGTAAACAATAAATGGGAGTTTTCCCCCTCTAATTTTTAGAATTATGCGTAACGTGATATAACTCATTAACCTTATATATTCAAGACCTTGGGTCTTTTGATTTGAGATCATAGGTCTGTGACCTTGAAATTGAGGTAAAGGTCATAGGTTAAAACGTCGTTCTATATTTTGACCTTTGCTTTAAATTCATAAGAAAGCCATAGGAACTGACATTTTAAACTGATTTTTTATATGTTGATAACAAAATAGATCTTTACTGGTGGAAAAACATTCAATTGTTCTCTGAACAATTGTTTTTTTAATTTGTACACATCTTTTTTGTAATAATAATAAAATATAGTTGTATGTGTTGTTTACTTATCTTTATAAAGAGACAACAATCATTTGTTTTCGTTATGTATCTCAAACTTATATATTTGTAAAGGGAGCTGTATTGACATTTTCAGATTTATATAATTTGAAAAGTCTACATTTCACATCAAATATTAACAGTATGTTGAAATAATGTCAATAGCTCTTTCATGCCTTCTGGCAATCTTTTAGACACTACATTTAGGAATAATCATAAAATATATATACACGTATTAAGATTCACAAGAGCCAATTGTCATGAAAACACCTTTAAGATATATATATACATTGTATATATACAACTCGTCTAAACATCAACCCAACAATGTTAGATCTGTAAATTTGCTTTCGCAAATTTTTTGTTCTTCCCTCGCCGGGATTCGAACCCATGCTACTGTGATATCGTGACACCAAATCGCCTGCACTGCAGCCATCCCGCTAGACCACACGACCACCTGGGCTCTCAAAAAAAAGAGCTTTCGGTGGGCATGTGTTACCTTTCCACGTCAGTTTTAATCTAGCGGCGTACTACAGTACATGATATATAAGGCATGAAGATGTTATTGTTACAGATCAGCTAAATTATCTATAGTGAAGTATCCTACAAATTAATGTAAGATACAGTCACAGAAAATAATTATATTCATAAGTACGTCTGAGTCAGTGACAACCCTACAACAGATGTATCCATCGGATCGCCATCAATGATGGTGATACATGGCTGTGTACATAATGTATATACAACTCGTCTAAACATCAACTTAACAATGTTAGATCTGTAAATTTGCTTTCGCAAATTTTTTGTTCTTCCCTCGCCGGGATTCGAACCCATGCTACTGTGATATCGTGACACCAAATCGCCTGCACACAATCTATTTTTTTTTTACCCTGTATATAATACATGTTATGCTTCAAAAATGAATAAAAAATGTCTCTTACGCAGAGTTTATTTTCGAAACACAGAATTTTTAACTGTGGATATATATCTCCCAGTTGACGTGATATTTCAGGGCTTGTGTTTCCTATACTGATTTCCTTGATAGAGAATGGTTTCTATAAGGAAGCTATAAAACGGATAGTTCATACTGGGGAAGTTGAAATCATTCCGAAAAAAAATTTACAAACGCATCACGAGTTACTTTGAGTGGACGTTATGACAGAGAACGAAGGATATGTCCTAATCGTATTAACCAAAGTCTTACCCGCATCCTCTCCAGTTTGATTTACCAAATACGACTTACCATCAGGTTTGCATTTATATGAGCAACGTGACGTGTTCTTTGTGTGTATCGGTATCGGTTTATGCTGTCGGAAAACCTGTGATCACCCATGGTGTCTTGAGAGTTTGGTGTAAGTCAGTTCTTATTTTCCACGTTATTGTCATACTTAAAACTATTGTGTGTCTTCTGACCGTTTTCATTTTCACCTTGGCGTTATCAGGTTGTTCCAACGTTTGGGGTTGAGTGTCCATTTGGTACTTTTGCCTCTCTTTGTCATAAGACTTTTAAAACAAACCAAATTTTATCACATAAAAGAGATCTACAATCTGCTTTTGAAATTGCACTTTATATAATGGATGTCGTTTTTTTTTTGTGTTACATCTACGTTATGATACTGTCATCTCTGCGATACAGTTCGTGATTTTTTACCATTTCTAAATATACATACAGTTTCTGTTTCGACCTGCAAAAACAAACACGTGTTACACTAAGCAGCGTTTAATAAAAAATCAGTTGGTCACAAAAACAGAATATAAGAGATACATATAATCAATTATGCAAGTCATAAAGTAATTATCGGGTATACAAGATATATATATATATATATATACATGTATATACACGTGTCTCATGTCTATCTCTAGATTCACCTTCCGTGACAAGGTAACACTACGACTATTGAAGTTATATTTTAATATAGGGGATGTGGTCGAGTGATCTAGAGCGCTGGACATGAGGCTAAGCGATTGGTGTTGTAGTGTATCAAAGGTGTGAGTTCGAATCCCGCTGAGGGACGGACAAAAATTTGTCAATAGAAAATCTAACTCTAACATTGTTTGGTGTAATTTTCAGACTTATATATATATATAATAGAAAGATGTTGTATGAGTGCCAATGAAACAATTTAAAGTAATCCATTATAGGTCAAGTTACAGTCTTCAACACCTAGCCATGGCTCACACCGAACAACGATCTATAAAGGGTCCCAAAAAAAGATGCTAAATATGCTTATATTTGTTTCTTATAATACGATTGTCTCATGTATGCTTTTCTTTTATAAAACGTGATCGATTTCTCTGTGGGAGCATCAGTAGAAAACATTTATCTTTTAGAAACAAACAAAATAATAAATGGAAAAAAAAGTTCGTCAAAAGGACTTTTTGTACCTTTTCGCATGGACTGGCTCATATACAATCAATAATAATGAACTGAAGTTTCTGTTAAAAAAAACCGCAAACCTTTAATTAGGTCTTTCCACTTTTCCGTGGAAAGACCTATTGTATTTGTTCTGATTATTAGGTCTTTCCACCTTTCCGTGGAAAGACCTATTGAATTTGTTCTGATTATTATTATTATTATTATTTTTTTTTTTTTTTTTTTCTTCCGCCTAATTTTTTTCTTGCGTATTATTGATGTTTCAAAAGATGTCGCTTAGATATTTGGAATATGGTATCGTATAGTTTATACGCTTTAAAAATTTACAACTGTGTAACAAAATACTTTACGTTGTAAGAGTTATCTCCCCAAACACTGTTTTTCTTGTGGCCACTACTCCTTCGCAACCGTTAAAGATTACGACAAATTTATTTTACCAAATTGCTCGTTACATCTTCAGGATTAGGATATTCATTTGGACCGAAGCTTTACGGAGACTCCATATGAGAGTTATTCCCCCTTTTCCCTTAAATTAAGTGATATGCATTTCTAAATGGTAAACCATAAGTGATAAAGACATAGGGTCTTTAGATTTGGGGTCCTTGGTCGAAAATAATAAAAATGAGGTCAAGGTCAAAGGTCAAGGTCATATTCTAAATTTTGATTTTGGCTTATTTTCATTTATTTTCAAATACCTTATGACATATCGACAAATAATTTTTCATAAATTGTTAGTTGCGACATGTCCTTACTTGTATATTTTGATTGAAAGGGTGCGCAGACAATAAATAGGAGTTTTTGCCCATCTTACATTTAGAATTACGCGTAAAGTGATATTACTAATAAACCAAACATATTAAAGACCTTGGGTCTTTTGATTTAAGGTCCTTGGTTTGTGAACTTGAAATTGAGGTCAAGGTCATAGGTTAATATGACGTTCTAGATTTTGACCTTTGCTTTAAATTCATATAAATACATCATACAGCCATAGGAACTAACATTTTAAACTGATTTTTAATATTTCAATATCAAAAAAGATCTTTTCTAGTGGAAAGACCTACAATTGTTCTCTGAACAATTGGTTTTTAATTATTATTAGGTCTTTCCACTTTTCCGTGGAAAGACCTATTGATTTTGTTCTGATTATTATTATTATTTTTTTTTTTCTTCCGCCTAATTTCTTTCTTGCGTAGTATTGTTGTTTCACAAGATGTCGCTTAGATATATGAAATATGATATCGTACAGTGTATGCGCTTTAAAAACTGACAACTGCGTAACCAAATACTTTACGTTGTAAGAGTTACCTCCCCAAACACTGTTTTTCTTGTGGCCACTACTCCTCCGTAACCGTAAAAGATTACGACAAATTTGTTTTACCAATTTGCTCATTACGTCTTCAGGATTAGGATCTTAAATTGAACGAAGCTATCCGGAGACTCCATATGAGAGTTATTTCCCCTTTTGCATTTGAGATAAGTGATATGCATATGAACTCGTGAACCTTTAGGCGTATAAACCTAGAACCGCTTTATTTGGTGTCCTGGGGTCCCAACTTAAAAAATGAGGTCAAGGTCAAAGGTCAAGGTCATGATCTAAATTTTGACATTCACTTCAAACTGCTTTTTCTTTGAAAAAAGTTAGGGGTAAATTTGAAACAAATGTGAGCAAAATGTTAGTCGCGACATTATTTATGTCGTGAAATTTTGTCGAAAAAATATGCGTAGTATTTTGGGGGTTTTCATGCCACTGAAATGGAAATATCAACAAATTTACTAATTATAGCTTCAAACTTTACAGCTCTCATGATGCGTACATGCAATTTATCTTTGTAAATAATCCAATGCCCACAACTACCTATCTAACACCCCCCCCCCCCTTTTTTTTTTAGGAATCCCATTTCTATTTTATTATAAAAATGCTAATCCATCTTTTTTATAAATAAATTTCTTTCTGAAATACAAATCTATTCATGCACAATAAAATATCTGCTCCAAATCATGTACATGTATTTCTGAGAATTGATCGATAAACGTTTTGTTAAAGTACTATAACACCGGCATTAATAGCATTTTTGTGTGCATGCAATGAATGAGTCGACCAGTGGTCAGCGGTCAGCGATTGGACAATAGTTTACCTGTAAAATAAATCGAGAAAATATATTTTCCGTTAGCAGTACAAATCACGTGCAGTCCGCTTAACGTTCCAATCTGGATTGAGAAATTAAAATCAATGATGTAGAAATCAATCCAAAGTTCGTAAAAAGTAGTAAAATCCTAGAATCAAACTTCTAAACATGCATTAAAAAAACAAATCTGTGTTCCCGTAGATACGTGTGCAAAAAATGCATGCACAATCCGACATCAATGACCTGTAAATGAAAGAAAATTAAATCCGTTTGCACATTCTTTATACATAGGTGCATGTGCTCAGGACGACGTCTCTCGCTGCAAAGGATTATAATAAACTATCTGTTTGACTATATCAGCTTGGTGACGTCACAATCGCTGCATCCGGTACTACCTAAAATCAAAAAGGGGTTTCCCCCTTTTCGAAAAAATTAAAATGTGCACGTACATTTCAAACCATGCAGGTCAGGTTCGATTTCCTTTAAATACAAAATTGAATACAATGCACACACAATAAGATCAATAAGTAAATAAGACACACATCCTGGGAAACCCTATAAAAAAAAAAAACATGTATAAAGGAAGATGCAAGGATTTTTTTATAGGCGTGTATATATATCCTTTCATGTTCCTACAAATATCATAATTTCAATACAACTAAAATGTTGCACGGACCCGTTTTTACGTGTTCCTAGAGGCTAGGTCTCAAGTGTTTAAACACGGGCACTAGGCTCTCAATGCCGTTTTCACGTGTTCACAGAGGCTAGGTCTCAAGTGTTTAAACACGGGCACTAGGCTCTCAATGCCGTTTTCACGTGTTCCTAGAGGCTAGGTCTCAAGTGTTTAAACACGGGCACTAGGCTCTCAATGCCGTTTTCACGTGTTCACAGAGGCTAGGTCTCAAGTGTTTAAACACGGGCACTAGGCTCTCAATGCCGTTTTCACGTGTTCACAGAGGCTAGGTCTCAAGTGTTTAAACACGGGCACTAGGCCCTCAATGCCGTTTTCACGTGTTCACAGAGGCTAGGTCTCAAGTGTTTAAACACGGGCACTAGGCTCTCAATGCCGTTTTCACGTGTTCACAGAGGCTAGGTCTCAAGTGTTTAAACACGGGCATTAGGCCCTCAATGCCGTTTTCACGTGTTCACAGAGGCTAGGTCTCAAGTGTTTAAACACGGGCACTAGGCTCTCAATGCCGTTTTCACGTGTTCACAGAGGCTAGGTCTCAAGTGTTTAAACACGGGCACTAGGCTCTCAATGCCGTTTTCACGTGTTCACAGAGGCTAGGTCTCAAGTGTTTAAACACGGGCACTAGGCCCTCAATGCCGTTTTCACGTGTTCCTAGAGGCTAGGTCTCAAGTGTTTAAACACAGGCACTAGGCTCTCAATGCCGTTTTCACGTGTTCACAGAGGCTAGGTCTCAAGTGTTTAAACACGGGCACTAGGCTCTCAATGCCGTTTTTCACGTGTTCACAGAGGCTAGGTCTCAAGTGTTTAAACACGGACACTAGGCCCTCAATGCCGTTTTCACGTGTTCCTAGAGGCTAGGTCTCAAGTGTTTAAACACAGGCACTAGGCTCTCAATGCCGTTTTCACGTGTTCACAGAGGCTAGGTCTCAAGTGTTTAAACACGGGCACTAGGCTCTCAATGCCGTTTTCACGTGTTCACAGAGGCTAGGTCTCAAGTGTTTAAACACGGGCACTAGGCCATCAATGCCGTTTTCACGTGTTCCGAGAGGCTAGGTCTCAAGTGTTTAAACACGGGAATTACGCTATCCAAATCCTTTTCAACGTGTTCCGTGAGGCTTCAACTCTATCTATCAATCAATCAATCAACTGATTAATCGACCGACCAACCAACCAACCAACCAACCAACCAATCAATCAATCTATCACTCAATTAATTAAGCAATTAATAAAAAATCAATCGTGTTTCAGAGGGGAAAGACCGTTAACAATTGTTTTTTAAACAATTGATTTATATTTATTATTTTTTTTTTTTTTTTCTTCCGCCTAATTTTTTTCTTGCGTAGTATTGATGTTTCAAAAGATGTCGCTTAGATATTTAGAATATGATATCGTAAAGTGTATGCGCTTTTAAAACTGACAACTGCGTAACCAAATACTTTGCGTTGTAAGAGTTATCTCCCCAAACACTGTTTTTCTTGTGGCCACTACTCCTTCGCAACCGTAAAATGTTACGACAAATTTATTTTACCAAATTGCTCATTACATCTTCAGGATTAGGCAATTCATTTGGACCGAAGCTTTCCAGAGACTCCATATGAGAGTTATTTCCCCTTATGTAAATGATATAAGTAATATGCATTTCTAACTGGTAAACCATAAGTGATAGAGACCTAGGGTCTTTAGATTTTAGGTCCTTGGTCCAAAAAAATGAAAATGAGGTCAAGGTCAAAGGTCAAGGTCATGTTCTAAATTTTGATTTTTGCTTATTTTCACTGATTTTCAAATACCGTATGACATATCTACAAATAATTTTTCATAAATTGTTAGTTGCGACATGTCCTTACTTGTATATTTTGGTTGAAAGGGTGCGCAGATAATAAATGGGAGTTTTTGCCCATCGTATATTTAGGTTTACCCGTAAAGTGATATTACTCTTTAACCAAACATATTAAAGACCTAGGGTCTTTTGATTTAAGATCCTTGGTTTGTGACCTTAAAATTGAGGTCAAGGTCATAGGTTAATAGGACGTTCTAGATTTTGACCTTTGCTTTAAATTGATATTAATACATCATAAAGCCATAGGAACTAACATTTTAAACTGATTTTTTATATTTCCATATCAAAATAAATCTTTACTAGTGGAAAGACCTTCAATTGTTCTCTGAACAATTGGTTTTTAATTATTATTATTTTTTTTTTTTTTTTTCTTCCGCCTAATTTTTTTTCTTGCGTATTATTGATGTTTCAAAAGATGTCGCTTAGATATTTGGAATAAGGTATCGTATAGTTTATACGCTTTAAAACTTTACAACTGTGTAACAAAATACTTTACGTTGTAAGAGTTATCTCCCCAAACACTGTTTTTCTTGTGGCCACTACTCCTTCGCAACCGTTAAAGATTACGACAAATTTATTTTACCAAATTGCTCGTTACATCTTCAGGATTAGGATATTCATTTGGACCGAAGCTTTACGGAGACTCCATATGAGAGTTATTCCCCCTTTTCCATTTAATTAAGTGATATGCATTTCTAAATGGTAAACCATAAGTGATAAAGACATAGGGTCTTTAGATTTGGGATACTTGGTCGAAAATAATAAAAATGAGGTCAAGGTCAAAGGTCAAGGTCATATTCTAAATTTTGATTTTGGCTTATTTTCATTTATTTTCAAATACCTTATGACATATCGACAAATAATTTTTCATAAATTGTTAGTTGCGACATGTCCTTACTTGTATATTTTGATTGAAAGGGTGCGCAGACAATAAATGGGAGTTTTTGCCCATCTTACATTTAGAATTACGCGTAAAGTGATATAACTAATAAACCAAACATATTAAAGACCTTGGGTCTTTTGATTTAAGGTCCTTGGTTTGTGAACTTGAAATTGAGGTCAAGGTCATAGGTTGATATGACGTTCTAGATTTTGACCTTTGCTTTAAATTCATATAAATACATCATAAAGCCATAGGAACTAACATTTTAAACTGATTTTTAATATTTCAATATCAAAATAGATCTTTACTAGTGGAAAGACCTACAATTGTTCTCTGAACAATTGGTTTTTAATTATTATTATTTTTTTTTTTTTTCTTCCGCCTAAATTTTTTTCTTGCGTAGTATTGATGTTTCAGAAGATGTCGCTTAGATATTTGGAATATGATGTCGTATAGTTTATACACTTTAAAAATTTACAACTGCGTAACAAAATAATTTACGTTGTAAGAGTTATCTCCCCAAACACTGTTTTTCTTGTGGCCACTACTCCTTCGCAACCGTAAAAGATTACGACAAATTTATTTTACCAAATTGCTCATTACTTCTTCAGGATTAGGCAATTCATTTGGACCGAAGCTATCTGGAGACTCCATATGAGAGTTATTTCCCCTTATGCATTTGATATAAGTGATATGCGTTTCTAACTGGTAAACCATAAGTGATAGAGACCGAGGGTATTTAGATTTGAGGTCCTTGGTGAAAAAAAAGGAAAATGAGGTCAAGGTCAAAGGTCAAGGTCATATTCTAAATTTTGATTTTGGCTTATTTTCACTTATCTTCAAATACCGTATGACATATAGACAAATATTTTTTCATAAATTGTTAGTTGCGACATGTCCTTACTTGCATATTTTGATTGAAAGGGTGCGCAGACTATAAATGGGAGTTTTTGCTCATCTTACATTTAGAATTACACATAAAGTGATATTACTCCTTAACCAAACATATTAAAGACCTAGGGTCTCTTGATTTGAGATCCTTGGTAAAAAAAAATGAAAATAAGGTCAAGGTCAAAGGTCAAGGTCATATTCTAAAATTTGATTTTGGCTTATTTTCACTTATTTTCAAATACTGTATGACATATTGACAAATATTTTTTCCTAAATTGTTAGTTGCGACAAGTCCTTACTTGTATATTTTGGTTGCAAGGGTGCGTATACAATAAATTGGAGTTTTTGTCCATCTTACATTTAGAATTACGCGTAAAGTGGTATTACTCATTAACCAAACATATTAAAGACCTAGGGTCTTATGATTTAAGGTCCTTGATTTGTGACCTTGAAATTTAGGTCAAGGTCATAGGTTAAAAGGACGTTCTAGATTTTGACCTTTGCTTTAAATTCATATAAATACATCATAAAGCCATAGGAACTAACATTTTGAACTGATTTTTCATATTTCAATATCAAAATAGACCTTTACTTGTGGAAAGACCTTCAATTGTTCTCTGAACAATTGGTTTTTAATTATTAGGTCTTTCCACCTTTCCGTGGAAAGACCTATTGAATTTGTTCTGATTATTATTATTATTTTTTTTTTTTTTTTTTTCTTCCGCCTAATTTTTTTTCTTGCGTATTATTGATGTTTCAAAAGATGTCGCTTAGATATTTGGAATATGGTATCGTATAGTTTATACGCTTTAAAAATTTACAACTGTGTAACAAAATACTTTACGTTGTAAGAGTTATCTCCCCAAACACTGTTTTTCTTGTGGCCACTACTCCTTCGCAACCGTTAAAGATTACGACAAATTTATTTTACCAAATTGCTCGTTACATCTTCAGGATTAGGATATTCATTTGGACCGAAGCTTTACGGAGACTCCATATGAGAGTTATTCCCCCTTTTCCCTTAAATTAAGTGATATGCATTTCTAAATGGTAAACCATAAGTGATAAAGACATAGGGTCTTTAGATTTGGGGTCCTTGGTCGAAAATAATAAAAATGAGGTCAAGGTCAAAGGTCAAGGTCATATTCTAAATTTTGATTTTGGCTTATTTTCATTTATTTTCAAATACCTTATGACATATCGACAAATAATTTTTCATAAATTGTTAGTTGCGACATGTCCTTACTTGTATATTTTGATTGAAAGGGTGCGCAGACAATAAATAGGAGTTTTTGCCCATCTTACATTTAGAATTACGCGTAAAGTGATATTACTAATAAACCAAACATATTAAAGACCTTGGGTCTTTTGATTTAAGGTCCTTGGTTTGTGAACTTGAAATTGAGGTCAAGGTCATAGGTTAATATGACGTTCTAGATTTTGACCTTTGCTTTAAATTCATATAAATACATCATACAGCCATAGGAACTAACATTTTAAACTGATTTTTAATATTTCAATATCAAAAAAGATCTTTTCTAGTGGAAAGACCTACAATTGTTCTCTGAACAATTGGTTTTTAATTTTTTTTTTTTTTCTTCCGCCTAATTTTTTTTCTTGCGTATTATTGATGTTTCAAAAGATGTCGCTCAGATATTTGGAATATGGTATCGTATAGTTTATACCCTTTGAAAATTTACAACTGCGTAACAAAATACTTTACGTTGTAAGAGTTATCTCCCCAAACACTGTTTTTCTTGTGGCCACTACTCCTTCGCACCCATTAAAGATTACGTCAAATTTATTTTACCAAATTGCTCGTTACATCTTCAGGATTAGGATATTCATTTGGACCGAAGCTTTACGGAGACTCCATATGAGAGTTATTCCCCCTTTTCCATTTAATTAAGTGATATGCATTTCTAAATGGTAAACGATAAGTGATAAAGACATAGGGTCTTTTGATTCGAGGTCCTTGGTCCAAAAAAATAAAAATGAGGTCAAGGTCAAAGGTCAAGGTCATATTCTAAATTTTGATTTTGGCTTATTTTCATTATTTTCAAATACCTTTTGACATATCAACAAATAATTTTTAATAAATTGTTAGTTGCGACATGTCCTTACTTGTATATTTTGGTTGAAAGGGTGCGCAGACAATAAATGGGAGTTTTTGCCCATCTTACATTTAGAATTACTCGTAAAGTGATATTACTAATAAACCAAACATATTAAAGACCTAGGGTCTTTTGATTTAAGGTCCTTGGTTTGTAAACTTGACATTGAGGTCAAGGTCATAGGTTAAGATGACGTTCTAGATTTTGACCTTTGCTTTAAATTCATATAAATACATCATAAAGCCATAGGAACTAACATTTTAAACTGATTTTTCATATTTCAATATCAAAATAGATCTTTACTAGTGGAAAGACCTACAATTGTTCTCTGAACAATTGGTTTTTAATTATTATTATTATTTTTTTTTTTTATTCCGCCTAAATTTTTTTCTTGCGTAATATTGATGTTTCAAAAGATGTCGCTTAGATATTTGGAATATGATGTCGTATAGTTTATATGCTTTAAAAATTTACAACTGCGTAACAAAATACTTTACGTTGTAAGAGTTATCTCCCCAAACACTGTTATTCTTGTGGCCACTACTCCTTCACAACCTTAAAAGATTACGACAAATTTATTTTACCAAATTGCTCATTACATCTTAACGATTAGGATATTCATTTGGGCCGAAGCTTTACGGAGACTCCATATGAGAGTTATTCCCCTTTTTTATTTAAATTAAGTGATATGCATTTCTAAATAGTAAACCATAAGTGATAGAGACCAAGGGTCTTTAGATTTGAGGTCCTTAGTAAAAAGAAATGAAAATTAGGTCAAGGTCAAAGGTCAAGGTCAAATTCTAAATTTTGATTTTGGCTTATTTTCACTTATGTTCATTAACTTTATAAGATTTCGACAATTTTTTTACTAAATTGTTAGTTGCGACATGTCATAACTTATGAATTTTGATTGGAAGGGTGCGTACACAAAAAATGGGAGTTTTTGCCCCTCATATATTTAGAATTATGCGTAAAGTGATATTACTCATCAACCATACATAATACAGACCTAGGGTCTTTTGATTTGGGATCCTTGGTTTATGACCTTGAAATTGAGGTCAAGGTCATAGGTTAATTGGACGTTCTAGATTTTGACCTTTTGCTCGAAATTCATATTTTTATATCATAAAGCCATAGCAACTGACATTTTCAACTGAATCTTAATATTTTCATATCAAAATAGATCCTTATTGGTTGAAAGACCTTCAATTGTTCTTTGAACAATTGGTTTTTAATTTTTTTTTTTTTTTCCGCCTAATTTTTTTTCTTGCGTAGTATTGATGTTTTAAAAGATGTCGCTTAGATATTTGGAATATGATATTGTATAGTTTATACGCTTTAAAAATTTACAACGACATAACAAAATACCTTACGTTGTAAGAGTTATCTTCCCAAACACTGTTTTTCTTGTGGCCACTACTCCTTCGAAACCGTAAAGGATTACGACAAATTTATTTTACCAAATTGCTCATTACGTCTTAAAGATTAGGGTATTCATTTGGACCGAAGCTTGATGGAGACTCCATATGAGAGTTATTCCCCCTTTTTCATTTGATTGAAGTGATATGCATTTCTAACTGGTAAACCATAAGTGATAGAGACCTAGGGTCCTCAGATTTGAGGTCCTTGGTCCAAAAAAATGAAAATGAGGTCAAAGTCAAAGGTCAAGGTCATCTTCTAAATTTTGATTTTGGCTTATTTTCACTTATTTTCAAATACCTGATGACATATTGACAAATAATTTTTCATGAATTGTTAGTTGCGACATTTCCTTACTTGTATATTTTGGTTAAAAGGGTGCGCAGACAATAAATGGGAATGTTTGCCCATCTTACATTTAGAACAACGCGTCAAGTGATATTACTCATTAACCAAACATATTAAAGACCTAGGGTTTAAGGTCCTTGGTTTGTGACCTTGAAATTGAGGTCAAGGTCATCGGTTAATAGGACGTTCTAGATTTTGACCTTTGCTTTAAATTCATATTAATACATTATAAAGCCATAGGAACTAACATTTTAAACTGATTTTTCATATTTCAAAATCAAAATAGAATTTTACAAGTAGAAAGACCTTCAATTGTTCTCTGAACAATTGGTTTTTAATTTTTTTTTTTTCTTCCGCCTAATTTTTTTTCTTGCGTAGTATTGAGGTTTCAAAAGATGTCGCTTAGATATTTGAAATATGATATCATATAGTTTATACGCTTTAAAAATTTACAACGACAAAATAAAATACTTTACAGTGTAAGAGTTATCTCCCCTAACACTGTTTTTCTTGTGGCCACTACTCCTTCGCAACCGTAAAAGATTACGACAAATTTATTTTACCAAAGTGCTCGTTACATATTCAGGATTAGGATATTCATTTGGACCGATGCTTTATGGAGACTCCATATGAGAGTTATTCCCCCTTTTTCATTTGATTCAAGTGATATGCATTTCTAACTAGTAAACCATAAGTGATAGAGACCGAGGGTATTTAGATTTGAGGTCCTTGGTGAAAAAAAAGGAAAATGAGGTCAAGGTCAAAGGTCAAGGTCATATTCTAAATTTTGATTTTGGCTTATTTTCACTTATCTTCAAATACCGTATGACATATAGACAAATATTTTTTCATAAATTGTTAGTTGCGACATGTCCTTACTTGCATATTTTGATTGAAAGGGTGCGCAGACTATAAATGGGAGTTTTTGCTCATCTTACATTTAGAATTACACATAAAGTGATATTACTCCTTAACCAAACATATTAAAGACCTAGGGTCTTTTGATTTAAGGACCTTGGTTTGTGACCTTGAAATTGAGGTCAAGGTCATAGGTTTATAGGACGTTCTAGATTTTGACCTTTGCTTTAAATTCATATAAAATACATCATAAAGCCATAGGAACTAACATTTTAAACTGATTTTTCATATTTCAATATCAAAATAGATCTTTACTTGTGGAAAGACCTTCAATTGTTCTCTGAACAATTGGTTTTTAATTATTATTCATTTTTTTTTCTACATGTGGTGCAAAAAATTAATACAAAGAGATGAAAATACCCATGCAAATAAAAGGATCTTCTAGCCTCACACTAACTGATACTTGTGCATAATCTTTCTAAATGACATATATATACAGTCCTCCAAAAGTTAAGCACCACCGAAATATAACTGGCAATATTTTTTAACTATTGCCAAAAAATATGAATGTTTACCTTTAACATACACAAAGAAAATTCATTAGGACCAAAAAGATTGAACTCCGATAAATCAGTCAAGCAAACTTTTATCAAAGGTCATCTGCGCATTGACAAATACACTGTTTCTCCAGGTGGTCGTGTAAGTGTTCGTACATTGGTCCGTCGACTTCATAGAGGCAAACGAAGAGCAAGTCGTGGTGTATAGATACCTGTACCTACAAGCAGGAACTCTACCGACAGCTTTAAATTGGATAATAACCATATATGCTTGAACATAAGAACCTGACAAAACACTCATTGGTCAGATCGGAGTCAGTTTCCTTTACTGTCAGTAGACGCCATAATACGAATTTCGCGGGGAAAAAAGGCGTATGACAAAAAACAATCTTTGCACAAGGACTACATTCAGTGCTGGTGGTGTTCCACTGCGGGGTTGCTTCTAATACCGTTATAAGCTGGGTATGCATATTCTGCAGGGTAACATAAACGGACAGACATACAGAGATT
This sequence comes from Mytilus edulis, assembly GCF_963676685.1. Taxonomy (NCBI): domain Eukaryota; kingdom Metazoa; phylum Mollusca; class Bivalvia; order Mytilida; family Mytilidae; genus Mytilus; species Mytilus edulis. The sequence continues at coordinate 18,934,139 of NC_092354.1, forward strand.
TGGTGCCTTAAAACATTGTAGTCCCTCATTTTAATAATCCCCTACTAGCGTCAACATTGTCAAAGACCCTTGTACCTGAATGACAAGGCTATACCACACAGGGCAAGAATTTTTACCGAGTCCAAAGAGCAACCAGCCATTTACACATAATTTTTGGCCTTCCTTGACTCCATACATAAATCCTATCAAACATGTTTGAGATGCCATTGTCGGAAATCTCAGTCGCAGAGATCAACCTTTACAAAAGTTTTGATTTGAAAGTGGCATTTGTTGTTTAATGCAACAGATTTCCTCAACTAAAGTTTTGAAGGCGTGTACCGAGAATGATACGTCTTGTTATGAAACTGTACCGGAAGAGAATTTGTTACACATGCTATTGACTCAAATATTGACATTAAATTTGCCTAACATACCAAGGATTACAATTATATGTAGAAAATTTTAATGATATTGGGTGATTAATTGTTGAAAAAAAATAAAATCACAGTGAAACTTAAATTCCGTTTCTGAATTGTGTAATTTACACTATTTCTATGAACGAAAAACCTACATACATAGAACCTTCATAAGTGACCAAAATTATATTTGTGGTTTGTTTATGGTATCCATTAGCAAAATTGCTATATGATTGTTTTCTATTTTTCGAGGAATAATTGATTTTTAAATTTGAAAAACAATCGATGCAATAAAAGTAGGTGGGGCTTAACTTTTGGAGGAATGTATATTAACTATGGATTTCTTTGTATTTGCTAAACGTGAATGATATCTATTTTATCAACCTTGACATCAAAGACCAAAATAAATAAGTTCATTTGATATTGAATGGAGCAAACAAAAGAAAACAAAAAAGAAAATCAGCAATTTTTACAATCAACATATACTGTGGATCCATTTATTTTCGTGGGTACCAATTTTCGTGGATTAAGGAAAACTTGTATGTTCATGGATATTTAATGTGTGGTTTTGCCAAAGGTCTGCATAAACGCCTATAGAAAACTTGTTTTTCGCTGAACATTTAATTTCGTGGTTAACCTGTTACCACGAAATCCACGAAAATTGGTATCCAACGAATAATAATGAATTCACAGTACATGATATTAGAAAAAATCTTAAATCTACATAGCAAATATATGGTATAATACAGTAAACAAGAGACAGAAAATACAACATGTACAAAAGACATTCGAAATAAAAGTGTATAAGATAAAAACAATAGACTACACCATGGCTACACACAAAATAAAAATAACGCGATGGCAAAATCACTATTTTTGAACTCGTAGAGTAAGTAATAACACATTGATTTTTGATTAATCAAGATATTTCTTTGATAAAAAAAATCACCGCACATGATATAATTGGTTCTCAATATAATATTCTATCCTCATATGTTATCCATTTTCACTAGTAATTTTTTAGGCTCTTTTTAGCTTGCTGTTCGGTGTGAGCCTAGGCTCCGTGTTGGAAACCGTACCTTGACCTTTAATGGTTAATAATGGTAAATAGTGTTTGAGATATGGCGCGACATGTAAAAAGTCACTCCCCCTTTTTTTACAAAATACTCAATAACTCAAAAATGAAATTTTGAATCATCACCAAAATGTATACAGATATTAGAGTTAATATAACTAAAAAGTATATAAAGTTTTAAGCCATAATCAAGAATCGTTTTTGAGATACGGTGCGACATGTGAAAAAAACACACCCCTGTTTTAGTTACAAAGTGCCGTAACTCAAAAAGTTTAAATCTTATTTTCACCAAAAAGTATACAGATCATTTGACCATCATAAGAAACAACTATATTAAGTTTCATGAAATTTGGATAAGTCATTCTGAAGTTACGGTGCGACATGTTTACGCCGGACAGACAGACGGACAGACGGACGGACACAGGACATTTGTATACCATAATACGTCCCGTCAAAATTTTGACGGGCGTATAAAAACAGGTGAACTAGTTTTCAGACCAACCTGTCCAATATTTGCAGTCAAATGTCTTCTGAACCAATTAAAATCAGACTGATTCCTATAACAAAATGCCCGAAACATTTGTCTGTTTTCTAAAGAGACATATATAAATACGAAGTAAAGTTTCTTTTCTTTTCCAAATTGTAATTCATATGTTCGTTATTTACCTTATTTTCAGTATACATGTTTGAACAGAAAATTTTACATTAAATAATAAATCTGGTAAAATGCAAACAGTGTCTTTTCATACATTAAAAAACTATGTTATAGAGTCATGATAATATGTACATGTAAATGACTCTTTTGTTTGATTTAAAAACGAAATTTAAAAAAAAGCATAAATGCTCAATTGACTAGCATATAACCATAATTTCTGTAAATAGAAGATAAGTAAAGATCAAGAACAAGTGGCAAACGTGGGGAAAAAGTGCCAAGATTCGTATAAATTGAGATATATTTAACATAGTTTGCATAAACATTTTGTGTGTACCTTTTCGATAGTAAGTTTCTGGAGTCAATAAATTCAATGTGAAAGACTTGAATCATATATTCTGGAAATTAGGCGGAATTCAATATATTAAACAAGTTTATCAAACATTGAAGTTTTCTTTAAACGACCGTGACATGTTATATATCTAAATATTATGATCTATTTCATTTTCATAATTAAAGCCTTCTCAACGTATTGTGATTGACTTACACCGATACACGCCATATTTTTGGTAATTGATTTATATTTAGAAAATAAATGTTCTTTGTCAGTAACAATCCTAAGAGCATGAAGAATATTTAGGTCATAAATAGCATCAATTATCCGTTTCTTTAAAAAAAATATTTGCAGATACATTTGTCTAAATATCTTATGATTTAAATCTCAGAAATACAATATTATGATTGTGTTTGTTGAAAAAAAACCAATTCGAAACAATTTGCACACGTTAAAAACCAGGCTGTTAAAGATCTATTTTTTTTAATAATAAATTCCTAAAAAAAAGTTCAAATCTGGCTACTGTCATGTGTGCCTACGGTAACTAAAACTTAGTAAAGTAGTTTTGAAGATTTATGTACAATATATTTACGAAATCTGACATATGTTTGATACTTTATATTAAGAGACTTACTTTATACAAGAACACCTTACGAAAATATAAAAGAAGTTAGTAGTATCCTTTAACTATACTTTTCGTGATATTGATCATGTTCTCTGACCGAATAATGCAAAATTTGGTTACTATGTTGAACGCTTCTATACCTTAGAGCCAGCAATAAAGGATACAACAAAACTTCCCAATTGTGAACTTTTAATTTCTCTGTAGCAACATTCCAGTAGCACCTGCACAGGAGTGTTCATCTCCAAATTGATAGATATTTCCCGGTATTTCCTTTTATTGTTTCCTTGTAAGAGGGTTACTGCTAACATGGAAGCAATTTAACAAAGGTTTTAAAAATGGTGAAGTTGAAATTATTCCTTTTGTAAATTTTACAAACACCATCAAGAGTTGGTTGACCATTATGGAATATCAGTTTCACAGATGATAGCAGATATGTTCCTAATATCGTAGCTAAAATCCCGCCCCTTTTTTACGAATGTGACCTACCAATTTATACTTAATACCGGATAGTACTCAAATGAGTAACACTACAAGTGCCACGTGTGGATCAGGTTCTGTTTACCTTTTCCGGATCACATGACTTTATTGGGTTAGTGTTGCTTAGTCTGTTTTGTCTATGTTATATGTTTGTGTACTACACTTTGTCTGTTTGTCTTTTTTTAAGCTATGACGGTGTCAGTTTATTTTTGGTTTATGAATTTGAATGTCCCTTTTGTATTTGTCGCCCCTCTATTGTCAGTTCTTTGTAGTTTTTTACTCTTTGAATAAGCTGCTTTTTATCAATCTTATAGAACAGACAATTGTACATATCAAATAGGATTGAATGAAATACGAACACTTATAGTTGTACAAATATCGGAATTTGATGGGATTGTCATGAAAGTGAGACGTAAAGCTCTGTAAAAAAGGTTTAATCCACCATTTCTACATTTGAAAATGCCTGTACCAAGTCAGGAATATGACAGTTGTTGTCCATTCGTCTGATGTGTTTTATCTCTAGATTTTGCCATATCATTAGGGACTTTCCGTTTTGAGTTTTGAGTTCAGTATTTTTATGATTTTACTTTTTACAAACAATAATGGAGGTGTTCAAAGATTATAAGCGTATATATCTAAATCTACAGAGTAGCGTTACGGGAGATGATTCAGATATCTTTTTGACTGCACTTAATCTTTCCTTTTAGATTATATTAATTTTGTTTATCTTCGTTGACATATTTTTGATTTGTTTTATAGTGATTATGATTATAACAAAATGTTGACTGCCGTACCCCTGTTGTGACATTTTTACTACCTATTATGACTGTTTGTTTTGTGTATTTGATTAGGGACTTTCCTATATGAATTTTCGTTGGAGATTATGTTTTGTGAATAGGTGTCTCATAATCTATTATGCCCCATCTTTTAATTTTTACTTTTAATTTTTATAAAAGAAAAATTAGATTTGTTATACAAACAAAATATTTATTCAAGTACATCATTCAAAGTAACACTATATTTTAAGTAGAACACATCTATTAAGTTGAAAAATGAGGATAGTCCGAAGACTCTTAGGATTTAATGTCTCTTAAGGCACTTGAACTAATTCATATATTGTTGAACAACGTGACAAAATATACTATAAAGTTGTAAAGCCATGCATTTCTATAAACACGGAAGTAATATTCAATACTTCACGCATTGGTTCTTTGTTTCACATTGGGAGACAAATTGAAAAAAGTGACGTTATCATTGGAAATGGGCGACCAAGTTGAACTTGTAAACATTTTTCAGACTGAACATTTTCAAAGTAGTGATCATTTTCGGGAAACTGTTTTGAATAATAAACTTTCTGAATTTCATAAGGCGAGTAGAAAAAGGGATAAATTAATTCTAGCCTTTATTATTGTGCAGTTATTTTGTGTTTTACTAGCAGTAGCTGTCAATTTTGTATATTTGAATGGTAAGTATATTTCTAAACGTATTTGTTATTTCAGAAACCTTTTTTTGAATTTGTTCATACCAGTATCAAAGTAACTTATATAGATGTGCATTATTGCCTGACGATCTACGTAAAGATTCATAGACATACACAAGAAAATAAAACATCAAAAATTGGCAGAACAGTCACTGTGTCATCGAAATTTTACGTTTTAACATACTTTTAGTATTATCATTATAAAATCATATATTTCGACGGTCAAAGTTGTAAGAGAAGGCAGAGATGTCTGTCCTGTGGCAGAAACTGAATAAGTCCTAAAAAAAACTTAAAGTTCAAAATCGTTCATAGGTCTTTTGATTGGCACTAGCTGTCAAATTCATGTTCCAAGATTAAACTCAAATTCTCGTATTGATTTATAATAAAGTTAAACAAACAATTGACAGGACATGCGCTCGATAAAATGTTTCGTATGTATTATAGTCTTGCCATTTAAACAACTATCGAGTTGATCACTGAAGACCTTCGGTGGTCATATAAGCGATATATGCGATATACAAAAAAATATACATATAACTAAAAGGCAAACTTGTGCAATCGGATTTTTCTTTTTCTATATCTGTTTGAGTTCATTTTAGATTTTAAAAATATATGATAACCACTTGTAAGTGAATAATTCATCATCAATATTTTCGCCTGTTTTGACAAAATTGAACCATACTGGCCGGTAATAGCGAATTATTATTTCAATATTTCACTTTCATTTATTATTGAACAAAAACAATTGTTTTATATATCTTGAATCTAGTGCCCCTTTAATACCAATTTTTCCATATACAATTATATATTTTCTTAACTGTAACAAATTCTACAAATGTAAAGCAATCAAACAAGTTAATTGTTGTTCGGTCATTTGTTGAACAACTTTTTATATTGTGCTTCTTCGTTTAGATATTTTCTTAAATTATCTATTGTTAATAATAATCTATTCCAGATAAAATAAAAACAGTGTGAGACTAGAAAAGCAGATACAAGTATTGACAAGTAATACTTCGAAACTTACAAGTTTAGACAAACAATTATCATGTAAGTTAATATAAACTACAAGTTCAGACAAACCCCGCCACATCATTTATGTATGTGCCTGTCCAAGGTAAGGAACCTGTAATTCAGTGGTTGTTGTTTGTTTACGTGTCACATAAATATGTTTTTCGTTCATTTTTTTTTATAAATAAGGCCGTTAGTTTTCTCCTTTGAATTGTTTTACATTGTCATATCGGGGCCTTTTATAGCTGACAATGCGGTATGGTCTTTGCTCATTGCTGAAGGCCGTACGGTGTCCTACAGTTGTTATTGTCTGTGTCATTTTGGTTTCTTGTTGACAGTTTTCTCATTGGCAATCATATCACATCTTTTTTTTTATAAACAAGGTCAAATATTATGTAAGTTAATATAAACTACAAGTTCAGACAATCAAGGTCAATTATCATGTAAATTCATATAAACTATAGGTCATACAAACAAGGTCATTTAGCATGGAAGCTAATATAAACTACAAGTTCAGACAAACAAAGTCAATTATCATGTAGATTAATATAAACTACAAGTTCTGATAAACAAGGGCATTTAGCATCTACACAGGCAAAATTTGATTACATCAATTTCACATAAATCTCACATGAAATTCACATGAAAAATTTCACGTGTGAATCACCTCATCCGAGCTTATACATGAAATTCGTTTGAAAATTTGATGTAAAATTTTTCATATTAGTGGGAGATATTATGGACATAATTGTGCAAATCGTGATACAAGCATGAAATTTGGTATAAAGGTTAACCAAATGATAAATTTTCAAGATGGCCACCACACATATTGGAAATGACGTCATTACAAATTAGCCATTATTTGTTAATCCTTTGAAAGGTGTGTTATATGTAAAATCCAATGTTAGATTTGATAAAAAGCATAAAACAGTTTATAAATTACGACTAGACGATACATTAATGAAACTTTGGATGACTTCCGGTTTCAAAATGCCGGCAAAAATGTCAAAAATTTCGATTTTTATACTTTCAAGCAATTTCACAAAGGATGTTAACCCTTGAAAGATGTGTTATAGGTATACTGCAATGTAAGTTATGATAAAACGTTAACAACAGCTCCTTAGTACGACAAAACAACACATAAATGAAGAAAAATAGTGATTTCCGGTTCCAAATTGGAGGCAAATACGTAGAAAATATTTTAATAATCTTCATCAACTTAACAAGTAATACCACTCTTTCTTAAGTTAAAATGCCTAGTTTGGTTAGAAAGACAGGTTGCTCGTCTTATAATTATCTGACAGTTGCCTATACAACAACCCGTACAAGGAAGACCAGAACAGTAGCATATGCGGTCACAAACACAGCTGGATATTTGTTTCCGCATTTCAAAAGTTCCTGACACGAGGATGCAACGGCAGTCAAAGAAGTCCATTTTGGTTTCCAACTGTCATTGATTCTTTCTTTCATCCAACCCCAGTGTTCATGACTTGGTACATTTACCTGTCGAATACATGAATCAGGCTGAACCCAAACAACTCCCTCTTTATTTACTTCTCTTTTGATGTGCTCTGGAAAAGAACAATTCACATCGTGCCTCACTTCATGCTTAAGCCAAAAAAAAAGTCCTTTACATCTGGAAAACCTTCCATTGTTAGCCAAGGTGACCTCTTCCCTTGCCCACGACAATTCCACAAAGTGTCATATCCACTGAATGCATGGACAAAAGGAAGGGCAGCTACATAGGGACCAAACGCATGTGATATGTCACGTACAGGAAGCCATCAAAAATCTTTATTCCTTCCATAACCTATCCACAATGTGTTCTAACAAGTTTTGCTATTGCTGCAATTCTTGATACTATTGCATCTGTGTCAGTACTACACTTCTCATAATCATGCCGAATAGGGACACACATTCGTGTATCTGCTTCTTCATGATTACAAGGGGTAGATAGGAAGTATCCTTATTAAAATTGCAAAGAATATTTTCACCATGAGTAACATACAAATTTTTATTAGTCTCTTAAGAAACTTGAAAAATTTCGTTTCGTTGTCATCTTCACAGAGAAAACTACTCCAAACCATTGGTGTTCTACCAGAACCAACACCTTTCCATCTGGCACAAAAAAATATTGCCTTTGTCTTGTCACAGCCTTTAAATTATTCATTTAATAAACATCAAATACAATGTCTACTCTTGAATACTTATCGATGCAAGATTATATGTAAGGAAGTATGACATTATTTGCATAATCATCAACTATATTTGCCCAACTTTGTGACCTGGAATGAACCATTGCTGCCACACCGACGATAAATGCGTCCGAATTTGGATCAGCAAATCGCAGAATGTTTCAAGTAAACCCATTTGCAGCGATTTAATACCACTATTTCAAGAAACATCATGCGATAAAGACGGAGGAGCAGTTTGGTTTTTATGGATAAAGAAATATTCCAAGTAAAAGTGTCTACTGTGACAAGAAATGAAAAGTCTAGAAAAGTTTCCCAATCATTTTCAAGGTTTCTCTAGCTATGTTTTTGACAAAGACGTTTCCAGTGTCAATTTGCGGCCAAAATAGGAAGTTGTTATTTTTTATTCGGTTATAAAAAGCAGGTTCTCCTTCGTTTTGCATTTGGTTCAAAAGATCTTCGTATTGTTTGGACCAATATCTTGGAGTTTATTTACATATCTTACCTGTTCAACAATTTCCTAAATGGAGTATTTTTGTAGAGTCTTCATTAGGTCGTTCATCTGTTAAAGAATGACCCAAACCACAAGATCTTCCAAATTTATTCTCTAGTATACTGACTCCATACATCCACTTGCTTAAATGGGATCTTCGGTTAATCCTAAAGCACCATTATCGCCCTTCACAATTTCATTATTCTGTTTTTGTGCCTGATCAATTGTGTTATAAGAAAGAAATTTGCTGGTCTTACGTACAGTGCAAGTATCATTTTCAAATTCCATTGCCACCTTTGTGTGATGTTCGGGAAGGGAAGTCATATCTTGGAGATGGGTCGGTAACGATCGCGAATTATTTACTTGATCAAGACCTAAATCAATACCCTATCATGCTTTATATGGACTGTTTGTAAAATACGAAATCTCACTCATGAAATGAGCATAATATTAAAATCAGAAGAAGTTCTTATTTTATAATTGAACGCCAGGTATGAAACTGTGGTCGAGATGACTCTATTTCTTTACACCAGTCTTTAAAATCATTGAACGTCACAGAGCCATGACATAATTATATATTCTGAGTTTAGCTTTCATAATCCGAAATTAACAGTTCAAGCAAAATACATGCAGTTATCTGATGCGCCTATCTAGTCCTAGGTACATTTGAACATACATACAAAGCATCTGCCGTTCTTGGTGTTGCAATATTGGCTTTAGTAAGACAACATGCCCATCCCCTATCACTCAATATATTACCCCGAGTTTTATAACAAGTCATTTCAATGTGCAATCCACCAAACATGACGACAAACTTATCTTTTCCGTACAAATCAGGCCATTCCCAGTGAATATGCTTAGGCATTTCCAAAAGTGGCTGATCTGCAATTGATGTTTCTGATTCACCACATTTTCGCCTTATCCATCGAATACCCGAGAATTGCCTGGTAGTGCATATATACAAATCACTCTTGATGTCTATAAATAGTTTGCACATGCGCAAAAGTGTTAAACACATGTGTATCATAACCTTGAAAAATGTTATTAAACCAATTCATAATATCATTAGAAATCCAAAAACACTAAATATATAGTAAATAGTTCAAATGATTTTGAAAGAATATTGTAATATTTTCGCGCATGCGCAAATACTGGAAATGTCAAATATTCATTTTTAATAAATATATGATGTAAGGAAGGTAGCCGCCAAAACCTGATGATTGTTTTTTACCAAAAGAAAATTTTTCCAGAAAAATCAATATTTTCAAACTGAAGAAAACAGCCATTTTAGAAAATGGCTGTGGCCATCTTCAAAAAAATATTTCTTAAAAAGTATATATTAATGATGCTTTGTGGTCATTTTCATGCTTGTATCACCATTTGCGCTGTTCCCTCGATTTTGCTTGCTAATATCTTCAACTATATGAATTTGACAAGACATCTACAACCCAAAAAATTGATATTTTCATGATTTGCATTAAATTTCAAAATTTAGATATTATTTGAATTACTCTATTTTAAAAATTCATGTGATTTTGACATGAACAAAATTTACGTGATTTTCATGTGAAATTCGCATGAGTTTCACATGATATTCACGTGAAACTCACAAAAAAAACAAAAAAAAACTCGTTTGAGGTGAAATTCATTTGAGATTCACATAAATGAAATTCACGTGAAATTCATGTGAGTGAAATTTGCCAGTGTAGGTAAATATAAACTACAAGTTTAAACAAAGGTCAATTGTCATATAAGCTAATGTGAACTTATATGAAACAATTATCTTCAATGTTTTAGTACGAAGATAACTGAAAATTTTCTCGGCAACTTCAGACAAAAAGCAATATATCATTAAAAACACACATGTGATACCGATTATCTGGCTAATGTCACATGTTTTTGGATCAGCAAATCAATGTAAAGATTGAAACAAAACTTTCAGCGAGCTCAATATAAATGCAATTATAAAAAGATAAAACGCAGACCCATAAGGGATAACACTGTTCCGCAGATATTTCTATTATTTTCTTACAGTTTTGGTAATATGCTGTCTCTTTGACGATAAGCTCATACATCGTATAATTTGAAAATAATAAGGCCTCACCATTTTCATAACATTCATATAATTCATTTCTTTTTATTCAAGATAACAGTGATATGAAAGACCTAATTAAGGTTGATAAGGACTCCAGAGGAAACGTAGGCAATCCGGGTGTTGGTAGTAATCAAGGCAATACTGGTAAAAAAGAAGTGAAAGGTGAAAGAGGTGAGACTGGACTGAGAGGACCAATTAGCGCATCTGGCATTAAAGGCGAAAAAGGAAACAATGGTTTGATAGGAGCAAACGGTCAAATTGGAGATAAAGGTACAATTGGTGAAAAGGGGCCACTAGGGATAAATGATCGAAAAGGAGAAAAAGGCGAAAAGGGACCAATCGGGGAAAAAGGCGTATCAGGCGAAAAGCGACCAAATGGAGATAACGGAATAATTGGAGAAAAGGGATCAACAGGGATAAGTGGACCAATGGGAGATAAAGGCATAACAGGTGAAAAAGGGACCAATGGGGGATAAAGGAACAGTTGGTGAAAAGGGACTAACAGGAATTAGAGGACCATTGGGAGATAAGGGCAAAAAAGGAACAGTTGGAGATAAAGGCCAAAATGGTGCAAAAGGTATAGACGCAGACAAAGGAACAGCTGGTGCTATAGGTACAGAGGGTCAAAAAGGTTCAAAAGGCGAGATGGGATCACCTGGTATTATTGGTCCTACAGGAAACAAAGGTGAAAATGGCGCAAAGGGAGTCACTGGTGTTAAAGGTCTTATGGGAGAAAATGGACTACTTGGCTTAAAAGGGGAACATGGCGAAAACGGTATCAATGGAAACAAGGGAACTACAGGACAGAAAGGTGCTATTGGCGACAATGGACAAAAAGGTACAATTATACACAAATCAATAAAGGCTTAGAACATTCAAAATGAAATATTTGTACTGAAGACAAAGTTAAGTATAAAGTGTATTGATAATGATTAGAATAGTAGAAACCACTGTTGATACCTATAAATATCACGAAAACAGTTGATGATGGTTTTCAAGCCGAACGTTCACATTTGTGACGAACATGAGAACCAAAAGGCACCTATCAATTTCGCTAGCGGCAGTGTCCAGTAAAATTACAAATATATTGAAATCCGAGGAAAATTCAAAACGAAAAGATCTTAATCAAATGGCAAAATAAGATAAAACACTTTATACGAACTAATAACAACTGTCATATTCCTGAATTGGTACAGGCATTTTCTGATATAAAAAAAAATGATTGAACTTGGTTTTAAAGGCCAACCTCTCCCTTGTATGACAATCGCGTCAAATTTTATTATATTGACAACGATGTGTGGACAAAACAGACATAATAGGTAAAATTTGTAAAAATAGGGTTACAGTAGTCATCACAATGTGACAATCTCAATCAAATTAAAACCAAACAAATATTTAACAACGAAGCAAATAAAAGCATATATCAAATAATTGTATACTTTTCTTACCAGTTATCAAAGGTACAAGGTTTTAATTTGATACGCCACACGCGTTTAACCTACATTAGACTCATCTGTGACGCTCAGATCAAAAAAGATATAAAACCAAACAAGTACAAATTTGAAGGGCATTCAAGACCCCAAATTCCAAAATGTTGTACCAAATACGTCAAAGGTTATCTCTGCCTGGAATTCGAAAATCCTTAGTATTATGAAAAAAAAATACTTTTGATGCCCTGGCTTGTTGAAATATGTTGCATATTTCGGATGTTGATTTCATCCATTTGAACCAGAATTCCATTTAGTTGACAAAATTGACAGCTATCCATAAACAGATCAAACGAAAAACAACTGTATTGTTACAGTCATTTTCCGAAAGAAAAAAAAACGACAACATAGTAAAATAAAGACTAAGCAAATAGAAACAAATACACACTAATTCGTTATTCAGTACGGATAGTAAATCAACCAATCATAGCTATCAGGATTGTGTGTTTACGGAAGACACACATTTCGTTTTAAAAAGACTCATCAGTGACGCTCGATTATAAAAAAAAATGTCAAGAAGGCAAAACAATGTACAAAGTTGAAGGGCATTGAAGACTCAAAATATCAAAACGTTGTATCAAATACGTCAAAGGTTATCTATGCCTGGAATATGAAAATCCTTAGTATTATGGAAAAATCATACTTTTGATGCCCTGGCTTGTTGAAATATGTTGCATGTTTCGGACGCTGATTTCATCCATTTGAACCAGAATGAAGTTAATGGATTGCATATGTGAAAGACACAGTTTTCTTCAATGTATGGTACGAATTCATCATTTAACATATCTGGATTGTAGGAGCAGGTGGAGAAAAGGGTGAAATTGGAAAGTCTGGGGAACCAGGTATGTCATTGATAAAGACAATGTTTAAGATATTTAAACGCTTATATCAATACTTTGTTCGATGAGTGGTTCAGAATTAATCTTCATTCAGATGCATGCAAAGGAACAGACCGAAAACAGCACAATTTACTCATTTATCTAAAAGCATAAACAGAAGCAGTTGTGTTACTGGTGCGTTATTTTATGTTACTCAATTGTAGGAGCAATCGGCGAAATGAACTATTTAACATTTGCGATTTCTGGTCCTTTTATAGCTGATTTCGAGGTGTGGGCATTGCTCATCATGCTCATTGTTTAAGGCCATACGATGATCTATAGCTGTTAACTTCCGTGTAATGTGTTTCTCGCGGAGAGTTGTCTCGTTGGCAGTCATACCAGTATTTCTTTTTTTATCACTTTCAGATGCATTAAATAGTAACTACTATACGTGTAGGTTGCATTTCTGAAAATATTGACAATGCAATTTTCCATAGGAACTCCTTGTACGGCAAAAACTGTACAACTTTTACTATGAAGTTTTGAATTTTTTTATCCTAGAATTGAAAGTTCATATGCATCACAATTTTTTTCAAAGGTCAAAATATAGGGATGTGCGGCATATTTTAAACGTTTATATGCCCTGAACTTTTCAGAGTTTAAACTAACACTAATTTTTCTAACTACCCCCACATCTAATGAAAGGTGACCTAAGATTTCAATTTTAACAATATGCACATGTTTATTTACTGGTAACATTCCCAAGTTATGTCTCTGTGAGATGGAACACGTATAGCATAACTGGGAACCAGTATGTAAACAAAATTAATTTTTCTATGAATACTCAAGTTCTCCCCAAAAGAGACGTGTTTTCAGAAACAGCTGTATTGACAAAGTGCAACCTGTAAGCATCACAGTTTAATTACGAATATATATGTTTTCACAGCTAAGAAAATGACATGTGGATCTGGTTGGGGGCAGTTGTTATAACTTTCAACTGAATTCAAGAAAGACTTGGAATGATGCAAAAGTAAGTTTAATGGAATAAATATTAAAAAAAAACATTGTAAAAATTTAATATGTTTAATGTCTACCTTTTTTAAAAGCCACCCATCCTCATGGACAACATTTGCTAGTGGATATGGTAAGGGTCAGTTGCTATTACTTTCAATTGTATTAGAAAAAGAAATAGAATGAAGGAAAAGGAAGTTTAAATACATTATATACCAATACACAATATGTAGTCTCCTTTTTTTTCAGCATTCATCACCAGGGACAACATTTGAAATCTATTTTTTACAGTTATGTAGATCTTATAGGGTCGGTTGTTATAACTTTCAATTGAATTAAAAAAAAAATGGAATGAAATAAAAGTAAGTTTGAATGCAATATATATCAATATAAAATATGAAGTCTCGATTTTTGTAAGGCATTCATCTCCAAGAACAACATTTGAAATCTTATTGAAATAAATAATTAAAAAGCTAGCATTATCGTTTTGATATAAAGGTCGTGTTCTCTCATTACATAATTCAAAGTTTGATTCAAACATTATCACTGAACTAGTATATATTTGTTTAGGGGCCAGCTGAAAGACGCCTCCGGGTGCGGGAATTTTTCGCTACATTTAAGACCTGTTGGTGACCTTCTGCTGTTGTTTTTTTTCTACGGTCGGGTTGTTGTCTCTTTGACACATTCCCCATTTCCATTCTCAATTTTTTTTTATGGTTGCTTTAGAAACACCTGTCCCATAAATTATGAAATAGAGGATCTGAGAGACATAGTTATGTCTGCTTTTATATGTTGACTGAAATCTATAAAGAAAAGACACAATTTTACTACCAACAAGATGATTCCAGCTTCCCAATTGTGAACTTTCTATTTCTACGTTGCCCAATTACACCAGTTCCTGCCCTTATGTTTATCAGTAAATGTGATTTTCTAGAGCTTGCGTTATACAAGGAAGCTACGAAACAGTGGATTTTTGAGTTGGATAGTCTGTTTAATATCATCAATTTTATTTAACAAATAAACACCAAACAAACAAACAAACAACAACATGGATGACAGAGACTTGATTGTGATATGAAGTTAAAAACTAATACAGAACCTCAAAGATTTCAGACAAACGTGTCGAATCTCAACAAACTTCTTTGTGTTTCCGAATGGTAGGCAGTTTCCACTACAAATGTTCATGTTATTTTATTTTTAATTATGTCAACATATCATCAGACTAATTTTTATGTATGCTT
Source organism: Mytilus edulis (assembly GCF_963676685.1). NCBI lineage: Eukaryota > Metazoa > Mollusca > Bivalvia > Mytilida > Mytilidae > Mytilus > Mytilus edulis. The sequence continues at coordinate 18,949,522 of NC_092354.1, forward strand.
TATCTTAATTGTTTAAGACAGACTGTCAGAGGAAAGGAGGATTCCTTGTAAAAATTGATGATTTTGTTGAGAACTGGTTTTTGAAATCGATTTTCAATGGTAAGTTTATCACAAATTATCAATATCCTTTGAGGGGCCTCGGTAGCCGAGTGGTCTAAGTAATTACTACTGTAATCACTAGCCAGTCAACACTGAAGTTGTGAATCCGAACCCCGATCGTGCGGGTGTACTCGACTCCAATCTTAATTGATAAGAAATGTCAGTTTCCTATCGAAGGTCGGGGGTTTTTTCCCGGGCCCTCTGGCTTCCTATAACAATAACAACTGGCAGTCACGAAATAGCCTAAATACGGTGCTTAAAAGTGGTGTTAAAACACCAAAAAATCAAAACATCAAATCAAAAATCAAAAATCAATATCCTTCGTACGAACAAAAGCATGTAATGTTTGTTATCATTAAAATGATATTTGTCTTTTTAAGTTAACTTTGTGTATACTCATTATGTACATTCCTCCCTCGCAATGGACACATTTAATTGGTGATGACATTACTATTTTAGCAGCGCCGTGTTAGAATGACTGCATGAGGACTGTCTATCCCTAAAGGAAATGTCCACCTCCACGATATTAGCAATTTTTGTATTTCTACAACACTGTAATTGTTGCTGTAACATTAACTAAGCATTCCCTACAAGCATCTGAACCATCGGAAATTCACATTTTATAGATAAATAACTTTGAAATAAGTTTTTATGCCCCACCTACGATAGTAGAGGGGCATTATGTTTTCTGGTCTGTGCGTCCGTTCATCCGTTCGTTCATCCATCCGTCCGTCTGTCCCGCTTCAGGTTAAAGTGTTTGGTCAAGGTAGTTTTTGACTTCAAACTTAGTATACATGTTCCCTATGATATGATCTTTTCAATTTTAATGCCAAAATAGAGGGTTTACCCCAATTTCGCTGTCCACTGAACATAGAAAAGTATAGTGCGAGTGGGGCATTCGTGTACTGGGAACACATTCTTGTTTTCTTATAAATTTCAAAGTAAGATGTCGAAAACGTATTCCCAAATGAGTAGCTTTACGAGGGACCGTATTGACCCTAAAATACATTGAAGCTATATATAATAGCAAAACAAAATAACTAAACAAAATATCTCAAAATAGCTGACGAATAGAAATCCAGCAAGTTATATCCCAGTTGAACCTTCATGATGTCAAGCAATTCTGATTTTATTCTTTAATCGACAAATGCCAAAGAACCACTATATTTATTATTTGAATGTGTATCTCACCAACTTGCATTTTTTTATAACAAATTTATTTTGGACGAAGGGTGTGGTTAATGATATTCAGAAGAATACAAAACATACACTACATAAAAACTAATAATGTACCTGACAAACTAGACACATATCATACTACTGACAATGTTAACATCATATATCTCAGGTTCAACAACTAAATGTCATCTTTTTATCGAACATCTCGATTTTTAACAGTTAAATATATATACCTTTTCATCGAAAATCTCGGGTTTTAACAGTTGAATATATATATGTTTTCATCGAACATCTCGGGTTTTAACAGTTACATGCATATCTCTTCATCGAACATTTGATTTTTAACAGTACAATTTATACATCCTTTCATCAAACATCACGGGTTTTAACAGTTAAATGTTATCCCTTGATCGAACATCTCTGGTTTTAACAGTTGAATGTAGATCCCTGCATCGCACATGTTATCGAGGGCATGGTATTTTAACTTTGTTTAATTGCATTTTTGGCGGAAGTGTATGGATTGGAGATCATGATTCAATTCGAGAATCTCGTTTTATATGGGTGTCTGACAATACGCCGGTTACATTTACTGATTTGAGTACTAACCAGCCGGATAATTGGAGAAATGGTGAAGACTGTGTTCATTTTCTGAGTGGGTCAAATAAATGGAATGACGCCGAATGTTCGCAAAAAATGGGATACATTTGTGAAAAACATTGAATGCAAAAACAATTTGATGCTATAGACAGAAATAAGTTGAATTTATAGAAAGTTGTTCAGTATGTATATGCCTCATGATACTACTGTATTTTCTTTCGTTTTTTCTCCTCACGAAATACTTATCATTGATGAGTAAAATTTGATCAGATATAATTCAAATGCAAATGTTCCAAAACAAAACCGTGAGATATCTTCCTCCTTGTCCTTTTCCTTCACCTTCTCCTCCTTGTCGTCGTTTACGTATAGGGTTTCTAGGAAGTCATGTAGGGAAGACAAATTTGAAACAGTAATCATGCTGCATATATCAAACTTAAGTGTACTGCTGCTCTATTTTGAATGCGCATTGTGTATGATGGTGAAATCACAGTAATAGAGTTACAAACGAAAAAAAATTAGACCTCAGTGTTGCTGTTAGATTTGTTTAACTCTTAGAATAGTAATTTGTGGGACCTTTACAGCTTGCTGCTCGATGTGAGCCAGTAGAGTTACACACTTTTACAAGGATGGAGTGTTGTCCCATTGACACTCATATTCCATCTTCTTATGTCTTTATACAATTTAACATTTGTTCATTAGAATACAGTCAGTCAGGGTACAAACAGAAAACTAAAGTATAAGGTCATAACTATAACCCAAATGTCATTTCCCCCAAGCAAATATAAATTGATTTTATAGTTTTTGCTTGTTTTGTACTGTTTCACCTCTGTCTCATGTAAATGGAAGGGTTTGATGACAGCAAATATTGTTAACCCTACATTCCTCAAGTCATTGTCCCAAGTTTTTTGGTTCAAGTCAGGGACTGTTAAAGCCGACTTTTAGATATTGTTTTTTTTCGAATTATTGAAGGGCCGTATTTTTTTTTGTGTAATTACTAAAATCCACTCCGATTGAACTTCGGTGGCAAGGTGTCTTATTGAAATCTAACTTTATTTTTATATTGTAGTATACTATACAATATATTGAACAGACCAGGTCTCTTTTTATTTCTAATTAATGTGTTACAGTGAAACCTGTTTAAACCAAACCTTTTCGTAACTGAAGATTGTGTTCGGTTTTGGCCGATATGCGGTCTTATGAGGTTCACAAAGCATACCATTTAATATAACGGTGCTTTAAAAACATGTTTGGTTCATAGAGGTTTTCGGTGTATACAGGATTCTGTTTAGCCAGATTTTACTGTATTTATTTGTTTTCACTTAATTCAGTGGTTCAGTTGTAATTTTCTCTATATTGTATTTTAAAAGCAAAATATGGGGTAATCTACATCGAATTTATCTATTTTTCATCACGATAATAATAGTTCATATAATTCTAAATTTCAAATAGTTCTCATATTTAGTTAGAGAAAAGTGGGACGAAATATACCAAAGGGACAGTCAAACTCATAAATCTAAAACAAACTGACAACGCCATGGCTAAAAATGAAAAAAGACAAACAGAAAAACAATAGTACACATGACACAACATAGAAAACTAAAGTATAAACAACACGAACCCCTCCAAAAACTAGGGGTGATCTCAGGTGCTCCGGAAGGGAAAGCAGATCCTGCTCCACATGTGGAGTAAGCAGAACAATGAGTCACCCGACATATATGCAATACAGTGGTTTCGATGTTTATAAAAAAAGTTTGTTGTGAAAGCCTTCAAAACTAACAAGCATTCTAAGATATCATTGGAAAAAAGTGACTGCCTTCTCAGAAATATGTGTCTCTGACCTAACACAAAAAGAGTGGGAAAAAAGTTAACAGATAATCATGACACACTAACTTGGCTATATCCTACATACAGCAAACATCAGAGTCAAACATACATTTTAATTGAAAAAAATCTGCCAAAGAGTCAATGCTTACTAAAAAAAAGTAAAATACAAAATAGCTAAACTCCGAGGAAAATTCAAAAAGGAAAGTCCCTAATCAATTGACAATATCAAACACTTTAACCGAATGGATAACAATGTCATATTCCTGAATTGGTACAGGCATTGTCTTATGCCGAAAATAGTGGATTGAACCTGGCTTTATAGCTTGTTAAACCTTTGACTTGTATGACAGTCTCATAAAATTCCATTATATTAAACAAAACAAACAGACAGACAGACAGACATTATATGTAAAAATGTCAAAAAATAGCGACACAGCAGTCAACATTGTGTTATAATCTTAATCAGAAGGGGAATATAATCAACGACATATGGGAGTAACACTAGAAGTCCTAGTTCTTGTTAACAATTGGGTTCGAAGAGTTGGTGCGTACAAGGGTTGAAATTATTATATTTGTTTGGCAGGATATTACTTTTATTAATAAAGTGTATGCCATTATATAATACCATACTCAAATCGAAAAAAATGTTGTAGCTAAAAATAGCAATCAGCTTACTTTTGAAAGAGAGGAGATTCAGGTGAGTTATTACCCATAATGCAGAGGGGAAAAATCTAAATTTAAATATTTGTCTGATAGAATCGGATCAAATTGAATCAGTCGTTGTATATTGGACTAAAAAGCAATCACATATATTAGATATGCAAACTTTGTTAAACATATCAATGCAGTACACCTTCAATTGGAGTTACTATTTATCAATATCACCATGAAATTATCTATTAACATATAAGAGATATAATTGTAGGTTCACTTTGAAAGTACACTTCAACTACTTTCAACTATCTCCTGAATCGTTTTGTTTTTAACTTTATAAAGTAGATACTTGACAATTTGCACGTTGATGGGAAATATCAAAGTCTGATTAAAACAGGGGTAATTACTGTATGATTTGTAACACGTGTATGTTATTACATTAAACGTTTTAAATTTCAGAAGTTATGATGAATCTAAGGTTCTAACTCACTATTTCAAATTTGACCCTTGTTTATTCTTGTATATCCCGTCTGGTCAGATAGCGTTTCACTCGTTTTAAAAGATAAACATCTTTGTTGTTAATTAGTTTTGTATAGAGAAATCCAAAATATGCAAACCTAACATATTTAAACAGTTATAATTAAGAAATAATTCACGGGGCTTGAATGTAGTGATTTTACCAAGGTCTGGCCCTTTATGCAAAATATTTTATCCCGAGCGATAGCGAGGGGTAAAATATCGGCATAAAGGGACAACCCGTGGTAAAATCTATATATATTCAAGCCCCCTTGAATTATTTCGATTTTAATAGGACAAATACGGCATTTATTTGGGATCGAAGTGCTCTATGTGAAGGCATTATTTGCCGTTTCCATAAATAAACGCACTATTAATTTGACGTAAAAGAACGGAACAAACGGAATATAAAGTGACATGATTAAACTATTTAAAATAACATATTTAGATACGTTTGGATGAATTTATATGATAATTTTACTTAAATGTGTTATATGTTTTATACATTTTAGCATTGTTTGTTTACATTTCCTTGTTGTGATGATTTTCGGTTTCACAAGCGTGTAGTTGTCTGTAAAATGCTTATATTCTGACGTCAACGTTGTATGACGTCGTGTAGCTCATTCATAAAAAAAAGCATATGACGTAGGAGTACGACGGGAACAGCCCAAACAATATATTCATATTTTTTCCACGGGGGTGTACTCAAAGAGTTTGAACATGTTGAAGGACGTCATGTTAGAATGTAAGCATACTTCGAAGGGAAATATTGTCGATTGGTTATTTTTGTTGGTACCTATTTTTAAGCATTTCGGAAAAAAAAATGGCAGTGACCATGGTGACATGATGTTTACTATCTAACTCTAAATATAGCACATGCACTTGAATGTAAATGAATTTATAATTTCATTCTTAAGGACTTCACTGTAATATATGTAATATGGTTAAAGAGTCATTGTCTTTTCTCACATAATTGTGTAAACTGTTGAACTTAACAGAAATTTCGATTTCGAGCTAAATAAATTTATTTAAGGTAATGCTGGATTTAAAGCACTGTGATATTGAAGTAGTTGTCGAATGACTATCAGCTCATGGAAATTTGCATTTAGATGAATTTGGCTATTATTTCTAGGATCTTATTGGTCTAAAATCTCTTCAACTGTTTCGGTTTTTAAATATTTTTAGTCGGCCTTCAGATAAATGATTTATAACAAACCTTATAAATGACGACATTGTTTGGAAACATATATCTGAACCTCCTCAGTAAAAGTTGTCCATAGATAGATTTACTTACTAGGGGCTTTTTTGGTTATATAGCTTTTCAACTTTTTCGGTTCTTATACATGATTGGCTTTCAAATATTCTGCTCGTAGTGTTCCCGATGAAGATAAATTCAGGAAAGCGCTACGGACGCATGAAATGTATAAAGTGTTGTTTAAATTTTTCCAACATATCTTTCTTTTTCGTATCTTAATATGCCGATTCTTCAGTTATAAAAACATGAAAAAAATCAAAGTCATAGAATTGAACTAGAATCACAATCACTACTTAATCTTACGTGAGGACCTGTATGGGGTTAACAGAAAAGTCATAGGACCAAAAGATAAAGATAAGAGAAAAAAATGCGAAAAATAATAAATATATAATGATTAGTGGCTAAAATATAAAATAAAGAGAATAAATACACCCCTTCCCTCCCAAAAAAAAACACAAAAAAAAGAAAATACAGAAAAAATGGAAAAAAGAATAAAGAATATAGAAATCCCCATCCAGAATCTCGTAGCTTAGTTTATTTACCTTTAGCTGTTTATGAAATATATGCGGGTGTATGCAATTTGTTGTTTTGCTGACAACAGAGAAGTTAGATGTCTTTTTCCTTTCCAGAGTGGGAATATGAAGACAAGCTGGACCATCCTCGATGTTTCATCTATTGTTTATTTTACCCCATTGCTAATCTCCTGTGTAATCTTTTGATTAAAAAACCCGCACCGATATATTAGAAAAAAAACATACATATTCTTAGTGATATAAAACATAAAGTAAATAAAACAATAATGCACCGTACGATTTTTTTACGACCGGGCTAAACAGAAAGTACAGATTAACAGCTTTCGAATGATATATAATACAGCCGTGTGTTATGTGGGTGCATTAAAGTCGTTAACTAAGCGTCTTTTTTTTAAATAAATCACTCGCCTATAAAGTAAATAAAACAATAATGAACATGAACAACCTTATTATATAAAAGTAGTATTGTTTGTTTATGCATCAGTTAAAGTAATCCGTTATAATAATGTTTAATTTCATATTTTTATGTTATGGCTAATCAAGTGATGCTTTTATAGGTATACTATGATGATGATTGCAGTTTTTTATCGACCTTGACTGACAATACAACCCTTGTACACTGGTATACTATATAAGTAAAGATATACAGTTGTTGAACTGCATTAACCAGACGGTCACAGAAGCATCATGTTGTTTTCTTTCTTTCTTTTGCTTACTTGTACCCAGCTTTGCCTAGGAACGTCACCACGTGATTATGATGATGATGAGGATGTATGTATGAACAAATTAACGTAGTGGGCTAATTGAGAGTTGTCTCATTAGCAATCATGCCATGTAGTCTTATTTTTATTATTTATTAAGACAAGGGATACTATTTATAACGGATTTTTACTCTTTAATTGAGTATTGAGTTTATTGTAAAGGCTAGTGTCATCAATTTTTTTTACATAGGGGATACCCCAGAAAGTAGAATAATTCTTTTCAACAAGTTATGCATTTGTTGTTGTGAATTTCATTATTAAAGTATTTTAAAAATTAAGCTTAAACAAAAATATTATAAAATAAGAATTATAGAAGCTAAGAATTTGTTAGTAACAGTGGTTTTAGTATTAAATATAACACCGGCTCAATAAAACGACAATGAAGAGGTTTGTATAAACAATTCATCTTTATGGGCGAATTTATTTAGAAAATAACTAGTATAAATAAGAGATTTTAATTTAGAAATGTTTGACCACAAAGTACCATTGATCCTAAGGGTTGTACACAGCTTTGCCTTGATACTTCACACGTCAATATGATGACAATGAGGATGTATGTATAAACAATTTTCTTTAAGGATGTCAGCTGACATAAATTATCATTGATGTGGTCCTATTTATAAATTTACTGTTTACAAAACTTTTGAATTTTTGAAATACTAAGGATTTTTCTACATCAGGAATAGATTACCTGAGCTGTATTTGGCAAAACAAATACGGTCATGCAATTGAGATTTGCGACCACTTATATTTGTTTGTCAGGTGCAGTACACCATGATTTGAAATTTTAGATGGTTACAACCGGTTTCAATGAGTGTGAAGCTAAAGGCAAAATCTTTGGTTAGCTTCCTTGTTAGCTGAACTGTGAAGTCATTGTTAGTTTAGGTAAACTACCCTCCCTTAAGCGTAGACAAGTCCAGCATTTTACTAGTCTATCTATCTATTGAACAGGAGGGTAGTTTACCTGACCTAATAATGACTTAACGGTACAGCTAACAAGCAAGCTAACCAAAAATATTACCTTTGGCTTCACACTTAACAAAATCGGCTGTAACTATAACTATGTTTTTATTTAACAAATTGTAGCATTTTTTATTGCTAGATTAGTTTGTCCAGCATTTAAAATATATTTCATCTATAAATGAATCCAAGATGCACTATATAAAGTAATGCAAGGCAAAACATTAATTTAAATATTTTCAAACACCACTGCTATGAAACAAAATATGTAAAGATATTATACAACACATAAGGTCTCTCTTCTTAATATAATTTTCAGTTTGAGAATATCAACTTTAAGTACAAAAAAATGTTGGTCATCAACTTTATTATTTTGGCTTTTTACGTTCTTGATTCGAATGTCACTGATACTTGTTTTGAAGACGAAAATGGCGTCTTTTTTTTCGAAGAGGGTGTCCTCCGCACAAAATATTCTCCCTGATATCTATAACGAGGTTATTTATTATTCTTTCACAGGACTACACACCACCAGTATACAAGCCTTCACCATCGAGATATCGACCAGGTTGGTACCAGTTATTGTTTGTATGTACATTGAACGACAAATATATGTGACGTATAAAATTTTCTGACGATATTATCATACTTTAATGTTAAAATGCAAGATTTTGATTGGTTAATGCGCGGTAAATAGTTATAAATGTAGATGTAGATGTGGTGGAGGATACTTTGGTCCCCGATATGAAGGTTAGAAATTAATTTCCTGTTATAAAACTGATTTTTTGAAAAAAAAACCGAAGGATTTTCTTTTCCCAGGAATATATTACCTTAACCGTATTTAGCACAACTATTTGGAATTTTGAGTCCTCAATGTTCTTCAACTTTGTATTTGTTTGGCTTTACAACTATTTTGATCTGAGCGTCACTGATAAGTCTTATGTAGACGAAACGCGCGTCTGACGTATTGAATTATTAACTATTATCAGACTTTTATGTTAAAATGCAATGTTTTGTTAATGCAAAGGAAATAATTATAAATGTAGATGTGATGGAGGATATAAAAAGGAAGATGTGGTATGATTGCCAATGAGACAACTATCCACAAAAGACCAAAATGACACAGATATTAACAACTATAGGTCACCGTACGGCCTTCAACAATGAGCAAAGCCCATACCGCATAGTGAGCTATAAAAGGCCCCGATAAGACAATGTAAAACAATTCAAACGAGAAAACTAACGGCCTCATTTATGTAAAAAAATAACGAAAAACAAATATGTAACACATAAACAAACGACAACCACTGAATTACAGGCTCCTGACTTTGGACAGACACACACATAAATAATGTGGCGGGGTTTATGTTAGCGGGATCCCAACCCTCCCCTAACCTTGGACAGTGGTATAACAGTACAACATAAGAACGAACTATAAAAATCAGTTGAAACTCATCAGATGGACAAAAATACAAGTGAACGTGGCCTATATATATATATGGCGGTAAAACATTTAAATATAATTTAACTTGATGTTTTTATTTCTTATCATTAGTACATGCTTGCAAACCAAATCCTTGTAAAAACAATGGAAGAAGGTATCCCGATGGCAAAACAGGATATAAATGTAGATGTGTCGGAGGATACTCAGGACCTACATGTCAAGATATGATATACATGTGCATGCTTAGAATGACATAGTTTTTGTTTGACTTATTACTTTGGCAAAGTATGAACAAATTGTATCATTTTTATTTTAGACTCCCATACCACCTTTAGTGTTCTATACACTCTGAAACAGGATTATCAAACAATAAATAATAATGCTTTGCTTGCATAACTTGTATACAACACGAAGCCGCAACTATAATAGTCCAGTCGATTTGTGAAACAATTGCTCAGATTGTGGTAAAAGCATTAAATTTTGCAGAGTGTTAGTTGAGGTCATAACTAACATTTATAGCTATGGACCCAATTCAGAAAATCAAAATGGCGGATCATGTCCAAAAAATTAATAAAAATGATTAAAAAAAAAATATGAAAAATATTGCCTGCCCTGTCATATATGTAAATGAAGTTCTGTATGGGGTGTTCATATATTAGAGAATAATGGACAAAGACAACAGATGTATCAGAACATCGGATTTCAATGTGATTGTAATATATATAAACTAAAATGTAAATCTCGTTCTAATTAACCAAATAATGGTGCCTGTCATACACATGAATGAGGGTCTGGATATTACTTTACCAATTTTGATAAACTTTCGTTTATCTTATGACAAAGAATATCAACTGAGGACTATTGAAGTATTAGGTGGCCATCTTGAATGGTGGCCATTTTGGAATATAAATTTCAAATAAATCATTATTCGCTATCCTAAATTGTTTTTTGAATTAATACTAAGTTTTATATGCATTTACAACTAGTTTTTCTTATCATTTATTTATATGACTGTTGCTATTCATATAGGATATATTCACCAAGTGTTCAAATAAATGTATTTAAAAAATACGCGTAAATTCTTTTAATTGCAGTTTAGCATGTAGGGCTTAGTTACTTTTTTACCACCAAAAAATGCGTATATACAATATAAATATTAGTTATGACCACTGTATGTTGAAAAGGAATAATACGTAGGTATTAAGTCAATGGCAAAAGGTACTTATCCTGTCATAAGATAATATATTAAGATCAAAACACATTTTGTCAGGAAAAAAGAAAAAAGTCTAAGATGAGTCACGGATTGTAAATACCACTAAAATAACCAGCCACAGTTGTGATGAATTAACAAGAACAATATGATTGCAGGAATTGTTTTCTTTCATTGTGATGAGGTATCTGACTATCATCCTCGACAATTATGATCGACAATAGAGTATGTGACTGTCACTTGAACTACTAACCATTGTTCTTTTAGCAAGACTCAGTGCTGAAGATTAATATTTCAGGAGCAGATATCATGCTAAATGTTTGTTAAAACTGCACGACAGGGCAATTAGACAGAATTCGAGACACAGAAAAAAGTCAAGAATCTGTTATCCATGGAATGGGGCTCGCCATATTGATAGAAAACAGTGACGGCTCACACTCTGGAACACATATTGTTTTAATATTTGAAATTGATGATATTGGTAAATTGTACAGTAAACGTTCTTAGTAAATATGAGTTGTCATGGAAGGAATGATTAATACAACACTTCTGAAAAATTGAATACTAGCTGCCATAGATGATATGCAAGCACACATGAAAGGTTGCGACTTTCTCCGGATTCTCAACGAATATGTTGGGGAAGTTCTGAAACAGGCCATGTCTTTTAGTCGTGATGATGAAGGCCTCCTCATAGTCAAAGTAACTAGAATAGTTTGAAGAGTTTAGCTTGTTACTATAAAAAGGTTTACAGGGACATTCAATGTAGGCTTTCCAAATGAATCAGTTCCACAATCATTGAGACATCTTACTCTCTATCTGAGGACTGATAAGTTGCAGTTGTATCCTTTCAATGACGAGTTGCACAATTAAACCATGCTATGGCCACGGTGATGCCTTCATTTTTACCCTTTTATTATCAGGTCTGTTTCAGAGCTTCACGATTACATTTCTTGAAAATCAAGAGCACCAATTTATCTTGCTTGTATGCTTATAGATATCCTATGGCGGGCTACATTCCAATTTTGTTAACTGCGTTGTATCAGTTCTTCCTTCCATGATAACTCCAAGATCTTCCAGGCGTTTACTGTACAATTTGGCGTGATCTGAAAGCTTGGAGATTGGTACAATACTTCTACCAGACCGTGTGCCATCAATGTATTTCATTATTTAGGAAAGCACAACTCCAAGGATAAAAGATTCCTGTCTTTCTTTCTGTGTCTTTTATTCTGGCTATTTGCTATGTTGTCAAGTTTTATCAAGCATGATACTAGTGATTTGACATCTCCAGCTCTTACTTTGGCTTAGGGAATATGTCTTGTAGTACAAGTGCACAGTCATGCCCTATTTTTGTCGATTTGAAAATGTCGATGTATCATGGAGATCTTCAGATACATCACCACAGAAAAAATATATTGCAGTCATTGTTCTTTTTTATCAAGTTCCACTTTTCAGTGTCTGGTTACTTATTGTTTCGTTTCAATTGGCAACTTATCTTCAACATCAGAAGTATGTTTTCCCTTTTGCTGATAAAATATTTTGAGGTCTGAAAATTTGTTTGACATGATTTGTGCCATTTTGCCTTGTGATTCTGGAGTGCTTCTGCAGTTCCATAGCCCTCATTCAACTGTTTCGAATTGAGCGAAAGGAATACCAATTCAAGACCCAACATCTTCGTATGCTTGCATCAAAAGAGTGATTGCCAGCTCAAATGTCTATGACTGTTCCGTTTGTATCTGCTTGGCATTGCAAACCCTTACATGTCCTCTCTTGCCGTTTCACACATTCCTTCCATTCTAATTGCCCATTATGTTTTTCTTATATCTAGTTCCAGTGTTTTCGAGATCTACAATTTTGATCTTTTCCAAAAAAAACTTTCGGTCATAAATCATATAATACATACGTAATTTCTGTTTTAAAAAGTTACTTAGGAAAACGTGTTAGTAACAGAAATTTTGATACTGATATCTTAATTTTGTAAACATGTGCATGTTTTATCTGACCTCTTTGTGAATATCCAATATAAATTAGTAAAAAAAGTATGAATGCAAACAGTGAATTAATAAGATAAGCGAATAATGATATATTGGAAATTCATGTTTTCAAAATGGCCATCATTCAAGATGACTATCAACAAATCAATATATATGAAGTCCTCAGATGACAGTCCTTGTCAATTGATGAATATACCATATGACTGTATAATAATTTTCTGCAGCAAGCGCTTAACTTATAAGTCAAAGTGAACGCGGTTACTAAGGAAATGCAAATGTGTGAAGGCAGTATTAAGTTGTACTACTCTATGTTAATCTGGAGGACAATGTGATAGAATATGATAAACAGAGTGTGGTTTGACAAAACATGTACATGTACATTTCATTTTATTGTTAGATATTTTTAACGTCAATTGAGAAAATTTGAGCAGTTGATGTTCTTATAACATTACTTGTATGACATAAAATTCATTATGTCTGCAATCAAGGTTTTTGAAAGTTGTTTCAAATGAACAATATCAACAAAACGAATTATCCAGTAATCAGCCAACTATTATAAACGACAAATATTTTCTTGCTTTATTTCTACGTATTAAATAAAATTCTCCTGTTATTCTATGTTGAACAAGCGGTGGCACGAATATTGCTTTCAGAGTAATAATTCATTTTACAATGTTTTATGATCCTCCTCGTGTCCGCGTTTTAATGCTTTTGTACCCGCTACAAAACAGAAGAATAACTAGGGGAGGGGGATAGGTTAGCTTTTTGTCCTGTTTATATAGCTCAAACAAATACATTTGTATATATCTTCCATAATGCATTTTTTTTTATTATATCGAATAATGACTACATATTTTGACTTAAAACAAAATTTCAAGATGGCCACCATTCAATATGGGTAAAATTTCCAAAACTTTTGTTCTACAAGACAATTGGATTCAGCACTGTTCTTCTATCAACCAGATTTCATGTCAATATCTTCTCTAGTATCATTTTCATGATTTTCTATTATTAATCTATTGAGATCAAACGGCCGCCATTTTAAAATGGCCGCCTTTTCCGCCAATTTCGATTTTCAGATTGGGTCCATAGCTTAAAATGTTGTTCATGACATGTACTACTACTATGCCAAATTTCATACTTTTACCACAATCTGAGCAATTATGTCAAAAATCTGCACAAATCGACTGGACTATAAATTTGATATTGTATTTAATGAATACGGTTCTATTTTCAGAAAACGCCTGTAAACCAAACCCCTGTAGAAATGGTGGAAAATGTTCAGCAGACAAATTTGGAGACTACACATGCGATTGTCGTTCCGGATATTATGGTCCAGAATGCGAGAGTAAGGAGGTTATATCACATACTAACGGAAATTAGGGACTTTCTTGATATTGCTTTGGTTCTCTCAAGGAAGCTATTAAAAAAACAGTTTTAAGTTGCAAAGTGTAAATCATCCCTTATCAAATTTTACGTATGCCTTTTCGAGTTGGTTTGCCGTTATTGAATATCTGTATTTTCGCAACTACAATTCTGTCCCCTTTTCCCAGAATGTGATCAACAGAATTAAACTTATCCTGGGTTTGTACTTACATGATCAAAACGACGGGTTCAGCTTGCGATCACTATCGGTTTTAGTTAACATTTAGGGGTTAGAAATTAATACGTGAAAAAATAGACGAACGGAGATAGATAAAGCAGAACTATTTCCATCTAAAGTCAACTTTGCATCATAGAACTGAAACAATAATTTCCAAAATAAATAATGTAATTGATCAACAGGAAATTTCAAATTGATTGAAAAAACTCATATTAGTATCGAATAAGCTCATCATAGATACCAGGAATAATTTTAATATTTACGTCAGACGCGCGTTTCGTTTACAAAAGACTCATCAGTGACGCTCGAATCAAAAATGTTATAAAAGGCCAAATAAAGATCGAAGTTGAAGAGCATTGAGGACAAAAAAAATCCTTAAGGTTTTGCCAAATACAGCTTACTTAAAAGGAATCCATTGCTGAGGTAAAAAAAAACCTTAGTTTTTCAAAAATTTAAAGTTTTGTTAACAGTAAATTTATAATTATTAACATATCAATGATAACTCAAGTCAACACAGAAGTCGAAACACTGACTGAGGTAATTGCATTCAATTCAAGAGGAACAATTATCAGAATAAGCGTCTCCTACTATGTATATAACACAAGCACAAAACTAAATGTACGATGTTGTTAATTTTTTAACCAGGTACCTGCTGTTGGCTATCACTCGTTTTGTTTCTCTGTCCTATGTTTTCACCAATTTATTTGTATTGTAGTCCAGTCATGTAATGTTGTCATTTTAATGTTGTAATTAACATTGCCATCAAAGCGGGAGGTTTGTCATGCCACAAAACCAGGTTCAACCCACCATTTTTATCTTAAAACCTGTACCAAGTCAGGGAAATGGTTCGTTTCTGTGTGTGCTACATTTTGATGTTGTGTTTCTGTTGAATCGTAGTTTTCTTATATTTGTTGCGTTTCCCTCAGTTTTAGTTTGAAACTCGGATTTGTTTTTTTCTCTATTCATCTATGAATTTCGAACAGCTATACTACTGCTGTCTTTATTTGTATCTAATTTTATGAACATTCATAGATATATGATTTTTACTTCTCATTTATAGAATATATATGTGCCCCAAATCCATGTAAAAACGGCGGAAAATGTTCATCTAATGGCCGCGGTGGTTACACATGTAAATGTACCGGAGGATACTATGGTCCTACATGTAAAGGTAAGGTGTAATATGTATTATCACACCTCGCATAAATAATGACGTCATGCTTGGTTAAACGCCGTCACGGGATGACATCCGATGGGTTCAAATTGTGTTAGTAGATTTCAAATAGAGTTTATGACGTCACGTTTAGTATTACTAGTGACTTATTGTATATCATTACTTATATTTATATATAACTTAACAAGACAAGTACCGTATGCAATACATTTGTTAGTCAATTCACCTATGACCCCACAAAGATCTATTAATGGAAAGTGAAATCCATGAAAAGATTTGAATTGTAATTACCCTTTATGGATCAGTAGGGGGTCAGTAGCAAACCAAAAAACTTATTATATACATTGTGTATTTATATTTGACTTTGAAATACTTACTTCTCTCCACTGTAAGTTCTTTTCAATTCATTGTAATCAAGTCATATTGATAAACTTGTGTAAATGTATTCATTTCTTTATGAACGACGGGGAAATTTCGAAATATCACAAGCAAATGAGGGTATCAATTGAGATGTATCTTTACTTTTGGTAAAACGGTAATTGCAATTTAGTAAAAATAAACGGATAAAAAATAGTGCAAACTCCAGAACAGTAACACTAACGAGACTTTTGCTTTACATGGAGTGTAATTATGCCAATTTGATGTGTTCAAACTTGGCTTTTAGGGATCTGGAAATGCTCAATTTTTCTCTTTGTTCTGAATTTTTTTTCGGGATCGTAAGATTATTATACATTTTTAAAGAGTTGAAAGCTCAAGATGTAATTGGCTGATTAAAAATGTACCCCAACAAAAATGCATGTTTTCTTCAATGCATTAACATTGATACCAATGAAAAATATATGAATCAACAGTATCCCATATATCGTCGCTGGGCTTCTAAAATATTTCGTATATGACTTTTTTGGCTAAAAATACATTTTGACACCAATGGTCTGGGCGGGAGGAAATCTTTGCTATTACAAAATAGCATACAGTTAGACCAATCAAAATGTGTGAAATAAGACATATTGCAAAATTGCCAATGTTAGTTGTTTGTAAAATTTGCTTCCAAATGTTGCATGAAAACTTGAAAATCGTTGTAGAATGGCTTTGGGAAAAAAAAATTGTACATTTCTTTATTTCAGTGAAAATAATTTAAGGATAATTCTTGGATAATCCAGAAATGTCAAAGTTTTTATTTCACTGCTATTTACAAAAATGTTCAAGTTCACAAACGACATTTTGGAAGCATGCATTTTGTCATATTTTTCAAAGCCTGTTTGTGAGAAATTTTTTTCTTGAAAAAATTGTAATTTACAACATTTTAGAACCCCAGCGACGGTATATATTGTTTTATCTACTATATGTTCAAACACTATGTCGTATTAACAATGTAATTGATTTTGATACTTTTTTTTTAAATCTGCATTATTTTCTTAGTCAATACTACAGTACTTTCACCTTTAATTGTTAACTTTGTATACATTGCGTCTTGGATAGAAATTTGTTTCATTGGCACTCAAACAACATCTTCTCATTTATATACTAGTAGTACATGCTTGTAACCCCAATCCATGTGACTTGGAGTTTATTATTTCGTGATCATTCATAACAAGTATTCTTATATACATAGTTAATGCCTGTAAACCCAATCCATGCAAGAACAGTGGCAGATGTGTCAACAAAGGCAGTAGTTACAACTGTATCTGTAAAGGAGGTTATTATGGACCTAAATGTGGAGGTAAGATAATAAGTAATGTGTAATCATGTGCAGTATGTGTAATCATATGCAGTATGTGTAATCATGTGCAGTATGTGTAATCATATGCAGGTTATGTAATCATGTGCAGTATGTGTAAATAATACATCAATCTAAATTACTCAATATCAATATTCAAATGCTTGTATCCTACGTTATAGTCAAAGATTGAAAATTATTTACGTAATGAAATGCATAACTTTAATGAATAAGAATACCCAAGGTGGAAAGGGAATAAAAAATTGTAGTAAAAATTTTAATTTAAACTAGAAAAAACAATAAAACAATAAAGTCAAAAATTAATCAAACCATTATGCATATGTTTAACAATGATGAAAGAAATGTTTCCTTCTAACTAAGTAACCAATGCCTTATTATATCCACTTAATAATAAAAGAATTTGGTTAAATGACAGTTATTTGTAATTCGACACACTCGAACCACATGCAAGCGTGCAAAACACAGCCATTGCATGTTGGTTCTAGTTTTTTTCTCTATTTTGCTTAAAGCCGTTAAAAAACCGTTTGAGATATGATGACAAGATTATGCTTAATTTAAATGCGTATAAAAGTCTTTGTTGTATTTTATAAGTTTCACTCTTTTGACAGTGTTGTCGACTTTGTTTTGTGCATTTCACAATTCATCAATCATTTTAAATTTATGTTCATCTCAGCGTTTCATTAAACATTACATAATGACGTTGATTGTTTGCTTTGCTTTCCTCTCATTTTCTTATTGCGATGTCATTTAAAAAGATGTCTGATGATTGTATTCAGATCTTTAGAAAAGAAGAAGAATTAAGTTTAGACTGCGTATCGTGCAACAATATAACAGCATCTATTAAAATATCTCGTTGATATCTTTTTCATCAGTCTCGATGGTTTCCATGTGACTTGGAATTTTATTGTTTCGTGGTCATTCATAACAAAATATTCTTATATATATATATAGTTAATGTCTGTAAACCCAATCCATGCAAGAACAGTGGCAGATGTGTCATCAAAGGCAGTAGTTACAACTGTATCTGTAAAGGAGGTTATTCTGGACCTACATGTGGAGGTAAGATAATGAGTAATGTGTAATCATGTGCAGTAAGTGTAATCATATGCAGTATGTGTAATCATGTGCAGTATGTGTAATCATATGCAGGTTATGTAATCATGTGCAGTATGTGTAAATAATACATCAATCTAAATTACTCAATATCAATATTCAAATGCTTGTATCCTACGTTATAGTCAAAGATTGAAAATTATTTACGTAATGAAATGCATAACCTTAATGAATAAGAATACCCAAGGTGGAAAGGGAATAACAAATTGTAGTAAAAATTGAAATTTTAAACTAGAAAAAACAATAAAGTCCAAAATTAATCAAACCATTATGCATATGTTTAACAATGATGAAAGAAATGTTTCCTTCTAACAAATTAACCAATGCCTTATTATATCTACTTAATAATAAAAGAATTTGGTTAAATGACAGTTATTTGTAATTCGACACACTCGAACCACATGCAAGCGTGCAAAACACAGCCAGTGCATGTTGGTTCTAGTTTTTTTCTCTATTTTGCTTAAAGCCGTTAAAAAACCGTTTGAGATATAATGACAAGCTTATGGTAAATTTAAATGCGTATAAAAGTCTTTATTGAATTTTATAAGTTTCACTCTTTTGACAGTGTTGTCAACTTTGTTTTGTGCATTTCACAATTCATCAATCATTTTAAATTTATGTTCATCTCAGCGTTTCATTAAACATTACATAATGACGTTTATTGTTTGCTTTGCTTTCCTCTCATTTTCTTATTGCGATGTCATTTAAAAAGATGCCTGATGATTGTATTCAGATCTTTAGAAAAGAAGAAGAATTAAGTTTAGACTGCGTATCGTGCAACAATATAACAGCATCTATTAAAATATCTCGTTGATACCTTTTTCATCAGTCTCGATGGTTTCCATGTGACTTGGAATTTTATTGTTTCGTGGTCATTCATAACAAAATATTCTTATATATATATATATATATAGTTAATGTCTGTAAACCCAATCCATGCAAGAACAGTGGCAGATGTGTCATCAAAGGCAGTAGTTACAACTGTATCTGTAAAGGAGGTTATTCTGGACCTACATGTGGAGGTAAGATAATGAGCAATGTGTAATCATGTGCAGTAAGTGTAATCATATGCAGTATGTGTAATCATGTGCAGTATGTGTAATCATATGCAGGTTATGTAATCATGTGCAGTATGTGTAAATAATACATCAATCTAAATTACTCAATATCAATATTCAAATGCTTGTATCCTACGTTATAGTCAAAGATGGAAAATTATTTACGTAATGCAATGCATAACTTTAATGAATAAGAATACCCAAGGTGGAAAGGGAATAAAAAATTGTAGTAAAAATTTTAATTTAAACTAGAAAAAACAATAAAACAATAAAGTCAAAAATTAATCAAACCATTATGCATATGTTTAACAATGATGAAAGAAATGTTTCCTTCTAAATAAGTAACCAATGCCTTATTATATCCACTTAATAATAAAAGAATTTGGTTAAATGACAGTTATTTGTAATTCGACACACTCGAACATCATGCAAGCGTGCAAAACACAGCCATTGCATGTTGGTTCTAGTTTTTTTCTCTATTTTGCTTAAAGCCGTTAAAAAACCGTTTGAGATATGATGACAAGATTATGCTTAATTTAAATGCGTATAAAAGTCTTTATTGTATTTTATAAGTTTCACTCTTTTGACAGTGTTGTCGACTTTGTTTTGTGCATTTCACAATTCATCAATCATTTTAAATTTATGTTCATCTCAGCGTTTCATTAAACATTACATAATGACGTTGATTGTTTGCTTTGCTTTCCTCTCATTTTCTTATTGCGATGTCATTTAAAAAGATGTCTGATGATTGTATTCAGATCTTTAGAAAAGAAGAAGAATTAAGTTTAGACTGCGTATCGTGCAACAATATAACAGCATCTATTAAAATATCTCGTTGATACCTTTTTCATCAGTCTCGATGGTTTCCATGTGACTTGGAATTTTATTGTTTCGTGGTCATTCATAACAAAATATTCTTATATATATATATAGTTAATGTCTGTAAACCCAATCCATGCAAGAACAGTGGCAGATGTGTCATCAAAGGCAGTAGTTACAACTGTATCTGTAAAGGAGGTTATTCTGGACCTACATGTGGAGGTAAGATAATGAGTAATGTGTAATCATGTGCAGTAAGTGTAATCATATGCAGTATGTGTAATCATGTGCAGTATGTGTAATCATATGCAGGTTATGTAATCATGTGCAGTATGTGTAAATAATACATCAATCTAAATTACTCAATATCAATATTCAAATGCTTGTATCCTACGTTATAGTCAAAGATTGAAAATTATTTACGTAATGAAATGCATAACCTTAATGAATAAGAATACCCAAGGTGGAAAGGGAATAACAAATTGTAGTAAGAATTGAAATTTTAAACTAGAAAAAACAATAAAGTCCAAAATTAATCAAACCATTATGCATATGTTTAACAATGATGAAAGAAATGTTTCCTTCTAACAAATTAACCAATGCCTTATTATATCTACTTAATAATAAAAGAATTTGGTTAAATGACAGTTATTTGTAATTCGACACACTCGAACCACATGCAAGCGTGCAAAACACAGCCAGTGCATGTTTGTTCTAGTTTTTTTCTCTATTTTGCTTAAAGCCGTTAAAAAACCGTTTGAGATATAATGACAAGCTTATGGTAAATTTAAATGCGTATAAAAGTCTTTATTGAATTTTATAAGTTTCACTCTTTTGACAGTGTTGTCAACTTTGTTTTGTGCATTTCACAATTCATCAATCATTTTGAATTTATGTTCATCTCAGCGTTTCATTAAACATTACATAATGACGTTTATTGTTTGCTTTGCTTTCCTCTCATTTTCTTATTGCGAGGTCATTTAAAAAGATGTCTGATGATTGTATTCAGATCTTTAGAAAAGAAGAAGAATTAAATTTAGACTGCGTATCGTGCAACAATATAACAGCATCTATTAAAATATCTCGTTGATACCTTTTTCATAAGTCTCGATGGTTTCCATGTGACTTGGAATTTTATTGTTTCGTGGTCATTCATAACAAAATATTTTTATATATATAGTTAATGTCTGTAAACCCAATCCATGCAAGAACAGTGGCAGATGTGTCAACAAAGGCATTAGTTACAACTGTATCTGTAAAGGAGGTTATTCTGGACCTACATGTGGAGGTAAAATAATAAGTAATGTGTAATCATGTGCAGTAAGTGTAATCATATGCAGTATGTGTAATCATGTGAAGTATGTGTAATCATATGCAGGTTATGTAATCATGTGCAGCATGTGTAAATAATACATCAATCTAAATTACTCAATATCAATATTCGAATGCTTGTATCCTACGTTATAGTCATAGATTGAAAATTATTTACGTAATGAAATGCATAACTTTACTGAATAAGAACACCCAAGGTGGAAAGGGAATAAAAAATAGTAGTAAAAATTTTAATTTAAACTAGAAAAAACAATAAAACAATAAAGTCCAAAATTAATCAAACCATTATGCATATGTTTAACAATGATGAAAGAAATGTTTCCTTCTAACTAATTGACCAATGCCTTATTATATCCACTTAATAATAAAAGAATTTGGTTAAATGACAGTTATTTGTAATTCGACACACTCGAACCACATGCAAGCGTGCAAAACACAGCCAGTGCATGTGTGTTCTAATTTTTTTCTCTATTTTTCTTAAAGCCGTTAAAAAACCGTTTGAAATATGATGACAAGCTCATGCTAAAATTAAATACGTATAAAATTCTTTATTGTATTTTATAAGTTTCACTCTTTTGACAGTGTTGTCAACTTTGTTTTGTGCATTTCACATTTCATCAATCATTTTAAATTCATTTTTATCTCAGCGTTTCATTCAACATTACATAATGTCGTTTATTGTTTGCTTTGCTTTCCTCTCATTTTGTTATTGCGATGTCATTTAAAAAGATGCCTGATGATTGTATTCAGATCTTTAGAAAAGAAGAAGAATTAAGTTTAGACTGCGTATCGTGCAACAATATAACAGCATCTATTAAAAGGTCTCGTTGATACCATTTCCCCCAGTATCGATGGTTGAATTTAATTATTTAACTCGCTCGGCAATCCCCGCGTTTTAAAATTGAAAATTTATCTATTTTGAGTGGAAAAATATCGTATCGTACTCAATGCAATGGTAGATAAAATTTAGAATGGAAACGGGGAATGTGTCAAAGAGATAACAACCCGGCCATAGAGCAGACAACAACCAAAGGCCACCAATGCAACGTGAAACTCCCGCACCTGGATGAGTCCTTCATCTGACCCTTAAACAAATAGAGTCTTTATTTATAATTCAACAGAACATGTTTGTAAACCTAATCCATGCCAGAATAGAGGTCGTTGTGTTCGCTGAGGACGTGATGGTTACAGATGTAAATGCGTAGGTGGATATTCCGGTCCTACTTGTGATGGTGAGATACCAGTTTACACATATAAATATGTTCATGAATTAGTCGTTTTAGAATCTAATGAATTGTGGGTAATATTTACACAAACGTACACCAAAACGTTATGATTGGTTTGAAACGTTCCTTACAATTGAAATTCAAGCAATGGAGTAACGTTGTTTTTATTTTGGCGGACGAACAATGAGATTACCCATAATCCTTTAGATTCTGAAATAGCGAAGTGATTTATATGTTAATATGAAAACTAAACCTCGAAAATAAACAAGAACAATTAAACGAGAAAAAGACTATATGCGTTTGGCAGAAATAAAAGTTCGGTTTTAGTCGCTATCTTATATAATTTTGTATCTTAATTCCATTGATGCTTACTCATACTTTATGTTTAATTCTGATTCTCATGACTATATTTTATTTCATACACGCTTTCTGTAATAATGTTATCGATAAAAGAAAATCATTGGAAAATACGGTTTCATCTTCCTTCGAGGGGTACAGCTATCATTTTAGTGGAATTTTTGTAGTCATATAGCTCTTCAACTTTTTTTGTTTTTGTACATCTCTTGCTTTCAAATATTTGGCTTTTGTGATAACCTGTTGAGGGCAAATGTATACATGCGCTACAGATGCATGATTTTAAAAAAACTGTTATTTTCATTTTTTAGAAAATGTATGTAAACCCAATCCATGTCAAAACAAAGGCAGATGCAACCCTGACAACAGTGATGATGGGTTTAAATGTAGATGTTTAGGAGGATACACAGGTCCTACATGTGAAGGTAAAATATCATCATACGTTACGTTCAAATTCAAGCTTTCGGTTTGTTAATGTGAGGGAAATAGTTATAAATGTAGATGTAGTGGAGGATACAAAGGTCCCACATGAGAAGGTAAAATATTATCATACGTTATGTCAAAATGCAAGTTTTTGGTTGGTTAATGTGAGGGAAAGAACAATATATGTAGATGTGTAGGAGGATACAAAGGTCCCACATGTGAAAGTTAGATATTATCCCTCTTCATTTAAAAATGCAAGCTTTTGATTGGTTAATGTGAGGGAAATAACAATATATGTAGATGTGTAGGAGGATACAAAGGTCTCACATGTGAAAGTTAGATATTATCCCTCTTCATTTAAAAATGCAAGTTTTTGATTGGTTAATGTGAGGGAAATAGCAATATATGTAGATGTGTAGGAGGATACAAAGGTCTCACATGTGAAGGTTAAATATTCATGATATTATCATACTCCATGCTTAAATAAGAGATTTTGATTGGTTGATACGAGAAAAATGGTTATCAATGTAGATGTTCCAAGGGATACTCAGATATTACATTTAGAGATCACTTATTATAATACGGTTCTTGTTACAATGACAGATTATGACAAAATTATCAGTAGTTATTTCAATGCATAAAAACTTAAATATTTTTTCTTTACTGAACTCAGAGTAAAATAAAAAACGGAAAGTTCCTAATCAAATGGCAAAGTAAAATGATAAAACACATCAAACGAATGGACAACAACTGTCTTATTCCTGACTTGGTACAGGCATTTTCAAATGTAGAAAATGGTGGATTGAACCTCGTTTTATAGCGCTAAACTTCTCACTTGTATGACAGTTGCATATAAGCTCTGAAATTATACAAGCTTTTTCACTACGTCACAAACCTCTTGAAGTTTTCTGGCGTGCTATCAACAATATATATTGTGAATACATTGTTGTATACTTATGACCTTTGTTTTGCTACACTCGACACAGACAGGAATTTGTCTAGATGAATGCTTTCCCCCCGGACTGCATTAAATAGCGACACGATGTTTACTGTCTCCTTGATTACTTTGTTCAATTCGCCTTTTCAGAATCCAATCCTCATGGGTAATATTTTCAAAGTGTATACCAAAACATCGTGATTGGTTAAAAATGTCATAAACAATGGAAAGGTTACCAATGACGTGGCATTATTTTCATTCTGGGGTACGAACAATGAAATTACCAATGATTCTTTAGATTCTGAAAAGGTGAATTGTAACATGAAAGTCTGTTCCTTTGTATTGTCAAATTGTAGAGATGAAAGTTCAATTTAGAATCAATTACTTTCATTTTTGATTTTTCCATGTATCTTTATGTTCATCAATATATGATATATATATCACATCGTAATGTGGAATTGTCATTTTTAAGATTAATCAAACCCATGTAACACAAAACCTTGCAAAAACGGAGGAAAATGTAATTATAATGGAAATACTTATACCTGTAAATGTGATTACGGATATCGTGGAAGACATTGTACTGCTAAAGCATGCAAGTAAAGAAGTATTTAAATTCAAACATCTATATCAGGGTGGGGTTGATTAAATTGATAGTAAATGACAAAACATACAGCAGAAAAGGCCAGAAATAAAGAAGTATAAATAAAAATTAGGAAAAAGTACGGCGAGAAATACCAAGGATGATTAATCTATAATTCAGTTTGAAAATATTCAGTTCAAAATAAACATTACCAACCTTATAAAGGCTAAATTAGGACAAGCTGATACTTTAATTTCTGTTTGAAGATAAACCAAACCCTTGTGTTGTTTCAAAGCCATGCAAAAACAGAAGAAAGTGTATTTGGAATGGAAAAAATTATAGATGCAAATGCGCATATGGATACAGCGGCAGGCACTGCACTAAAAAATAATGTTTGTATAAGAGTAAAAAAATCAAATATTATAGTCTCAGAAATATGCTTGGATTTAAATTGAAACTGATTTCGCGCAGCTTTTCCTGCATTTCATGAAATGTGAAGTTACTCGAGCAAATTTTACCAAATTCATATATATTTAAACAGATGTAAAAATTGTTCGTGTATAGATCGCAATTAATAATATGTTTGCGATTCTTGAGTTCAGTTATCTTATTGTCTTATATTGTCGCATATTGATTTAAGCATACTTAAATAACATTTAATCACTTTCCATTTGTTTTATGAAAAACATCAATGCTATGCAACTTCGTACTTTATTTGACCTTCTGACTGTGATTTTTTCGAGCTTTACTTATGTGTTTAAGACAAAAGGCGAGTGTGACGAATTGATTGATAAGGCTGGTATCTTTGATGTGTTTCTTTTATATTCATCAGATGATTGTATATGACGAATTGTTTCACTTTTTAATTTGTAGATAACCCATGTGCTTCAAGACCTTGCAAAAATAGAGGAAAGTGTACTGTTAAAGGTACCGGATATGTGTGTACATGTGCAAAAGGATATAGTGGCAGACATTGTGCCCTTACATCACGTACGTATCAAATAGTGTGCTCTTATGTCATGTGCGTATCTAATATTGTGCTCATATACCGCTGACGAATCATATATTGTCCATCAAAGGTAGTGCTCTTATGTCACGTTCGTATTAGATATTGTGCTCTTATCTTACGTACGTATAAAATGTTGGCTCGTATATCAAGGACGAATCAAATATTGCTCTTATATAACATATAAACATACATTGGGCTCTTAAACTACGTACGATTTAATCAACGCGACGTCTTCAACAATGGATGATAACAATGGATGGCTGTGGGATTTTTTGATTTAAAAGTTTTGCATAACCAGGACGGAAACATGATAATTTGAAAGCAATAGGAATCTTTCACTTCAGATATCAAAACAAGTACACATGATAAACAGTTATTATTTTTATTTGAACAAGTTATAATGTCTTTACAACTTAAGAATATATTGATATCACATTGTTTGTCCCATATTTATATTAACTGATATATTTTTATTTTGCAGCACCATCCTACGACGATGATGACGAGTATTAAGTTAATCTAGAAATTTAAAATTGTTTTTCATTATTAAAGGCTATTTGATATTCATATATAAATTGTTATCTTTATTCTTATACATCTTATTACCATGTTGACAATAATGCGTGATCAAAACAAACAGACACAGCAGAAACAATGTCACAAAACCAAACACTACCCAAATCACTATAAAAATATAGTAACATGACAGCAAAGGAAAAAAAACCAAAACGGCGTATGCTTTTTTACTATAAACATCAACTGTATAGATAAAGTGATGATACAAGAGTTGTAGTCCTGTGGTATAACAGTAGGGATGTACGTTTAGATCAAGATTTGAATACAACATGAATACAAAGACATGACAGCAAAGGGGAAAAAAAGCAAAACGGCGTATGCTTTTTTACTATGTACATCAACTGTATAGATAAAATGATGATACAAGAGTTGTAGTCCTGTGGTATAACAGTAGGGATGTACATTTAGTGTTTAGACCAAGATTTGAATTCAACATGACTACAAAGAATTTCCTGGTTTTAGTTGTGTTTTGTATACATCTGTTTGTCTTGAGGTCTTTTTCAGTCTGCTGTTCCCATATTGTTGTCGTCTGTTTATTTTTGACCTATACATTTGAATGTCACTTTGGTATCTTTTGTCTCATTTAAAAAACCTTTTATAGCCGTATATCATATAAATTGATTCGCGATTGGTCTAATTCCGTGTGTTACTTGCGACAGATTCTGAAACAACAGCTGATACACAAAGTGAGATATTTTCATTTCATTATTTCATTATGTTCTGCATAATTTATGTTTTAAAAAAAATTCTAAAATTCCCAACTTTTAATTTGTTCGCCAGACATCCGTGTCGGCTACAAAAGACTCGCCAGTGACGCTCCAATTATAAAAGTTAAAAGACCAACATCAAGTACAACGTTTTGTCAAACACCTCTAAAGTAATTTGTTAGTGTAATAGAATATGAATTTTAACACTTTTCTGCATCGAGAAATCTCAGAAGCATCGAAAGGATCCTACTGAAAGGAGTAAGCTATCACTTACAAAGCATGTTTTATGAGTCTTTTGTAGACGAAACGCGCCGTCTGGCGTAAATATTTTTTTTTTAATCCTGGTATCTATGATGAGTTTATTGAGTTGATTAAAAAACACTGGGTCGATGACACTGCTAGCGGAGATTTATTTCCCCGAGAGTATCACCGGCCCAGTCGTCAGCACTTCAGTTATCGTTGATATGTTCATAATTATGAATTAACTGTTAAAAAAAACTTTGAATTTTTGAAATACTAAGGCTTTTCTACCTCAGGAATAGATTACCTTGGCTGTATTTGGCAAAACTTTTAGGAATTTTTCGTCCTCAATGCTCTACTACTTCGTACTTTGTTTGGCCTTTAAACATTTTTTGAATCGAGCGTCACTGATTTGTAATAAAAGGGTCTGGATAGGGTCTACACAAAAAGAGAATAATCGGAAATAAGTAAGTGTAGAATAAAGGGCAAACAAAAAGAGAATAGAAAACCAATAGACATAAAACACAGTACACATAATATAGGGCTGTTAAAGTATTGTAATATGGAATAACAGGCAACACTTATAAAGAAGAGAAATCATACCCTTGTAAAAGAGGGACGAAAGATACCAAAGGGACAGTCAAACTCCTAAATCTAAAACAAACTGACAATGCCATGGCTAAAAATAAAAAAGGCAAACAGAAAAACAATAGTACACATGACACAACATAGAAAACTAAAGAATAAACAACACGAACCCCACCAAAAACTAGGGGTGATCTCAGTTGCTCCGGAAGGGTAAGCAGATCCTGCTCCACATGTGGCACCCGTCGTGTTGCTTATGTGATTACAAATCCGGTAAATAGTCTACTGCGGTAGGTCACATTCATGAAAGGGAAGGAGATTGTAGTTACGACGTAAGGAACATATCCGATATCATTTGTGAAACGGTTATTCCATAACGGTCAACCAACTCGTGATGGCGTCCGTAAAATTTACGAAGGGATGATTTCAACCTGTCAGTGTTCCAAAATAAATAAAATAGTTTTGGATTTATCATTTTAATTTATCGAGTAATTTTCAAAATGCGCATCTTGTACAGAAAAAATGTAGCCGTCAAATTTTTTTTCCCCTACGAATTAATTACGAATAAATTAATGTAATATTTATTCAGAAGTAATCTCTGTATAATGAAATGAGGATACAACAAAATATTCAAATGGACGTCTGTTAGATATAAGAAACAAATATACAAGAAAATGAGTATTATGCGGTTTTCACGCTAGATTCAATTGATTCACAGGTAATGTTAATTTCTAAATTTCTTTTGTGTTTTAATCGATAATCAAAGTCTTATTTGTCAACCTCAGAGTCGAGTATATTAGTATATAATAACTTCATCACTAATCTATTATATGTTCCATCAATATGTTCAAATTCTAAACTAAATGAAAAGAGAACGTTTGGTTGATTGAGAAAACTTGAGAGATATTCATAAATGCAATACTCGAACACCCACTTACAATTTAGAATGGATATTTTAACCGTTTAAAAAAGGTGACTATATGTTAAAAACATATTTCAAGTAAAATGTCATTGTTGCAATTGAGGTAAATTTTCTTCAAGTAACATCGAATTACCTCGCTTGACTCGAAAATATCTATAAGTATAAAACTTCGTTTAAGCAGATAATTAAATGATCCCTTATTGTCATATTAATACTTATATGGTAGCGTTGACCTATTGCAGTGGGAATAAAAACATCGAAGAGAAAAATTCAAAGAGTGTCATTTTAACTGTACATGCATGAACAAATTAATCTTTTATTTGTTCTATATTTTGTAACACAAAACAAGATATTTTCATTTCATTATATTCTGCATATGTGCAAAAAACTCTAAAATTCCCGACTTTAAATTTGTTCGCCAGACATCCGTGTCTGTTACAAAAGACTCGCCAGTGACGCTCCAATTATAAAGGTTTTAAAGCCAAAATCAATACAACGTTTTGCAAAACAAAACGAAAGTAATTTGTTCTTGTGATATAATAAAAAAATTGAAACCATATTTGGCATGGCGAAATCTTTGAAATAGGAGGGTCTGGATCGGATCTACAGAACAGAGAATAATCGACAATAATTAAGTGTACAAGAAAGGGCAAACATATAGGGAATAGAAAACCAAAAAAAACCATAAAACACACTATACAGAATATTTGGCTGGTTAAGTACGAAGCAAATGAAATGAAAGGCAACACTTATGAAGAAGAGAAATCATAACCTTGCCTCGAGTCGAGTTTTTGGAATTTTGGATCCTCAACTCTGTACTTGTTTGGCTTTATAAATATTTTGATATGAGCCTTAAAAATGAGTCTTGTGTAGACGAAACACGCGTCTGGCGAACTTAATTATAATCCTGGTACCTTTGATAACTATTCCAAAAAGAAGAAATTTATCATTTTAATTTATCGAGCCCCACTGAAGAGACATCTATTTTTGGAAGGCGCTCCTCGTGCAGAAAAAAATATGCTACCGTCTAAATTTAAAAATTCCCTACGAATTAATAACTATGTAATATTTGTTAAGAAGGAATATTTGTATAATGCAATGAGTCTTCAAAAAATTAATAAAGGACGTCTGTTGAATATAAGAGACAGCTATTCAAGAAAATGAATATTATGCGGTTTTCATACAAGATACAATTGATACACAGGAAATTTTAATCTTTAAATAACTGTTGTGTTTTAATAGATAGCCGCATACAAAGTTTAATGTGTCAACCTAAACGTCGAGTATTTCCGATTTCATCACAAGACTATACTATTTTTTTCATCACTATGCAATAATTGTAAAATAAATGATATAGGAATGTTTGATATATTGAGAAAACTTGATATTTATAAATGCAGTATTCGAACACCGGCTTAGAATTTATAATGGAGTTTCTAAATATTTTAATTGTCTAAAAGTGGTGACTTTATCATGTTTATAGTAAGCATATATTGCATTGGCAAGTTGAATGTTTTATTTCAATTTAGGTTAAGTTTCTTAAAGTAATCTTGAGTTACCTCGTTTTACTATAATTATTGATAAAGTATCAAACTGCATGTAAGCAGGTAATACAATGAACCTTTTTGGTCATAACAATACTTAAATGTTAGCGTTGAACTAGCGTGATCCTTTACAGTGGGAATACAAACATTGCTTTGGCTGCACATGCATGGATCTCTTCATTGTTCTATATTTCTTAATTATGATCCATGCATTTCAATGGTCTACGTTTAAAAAAAATTAGTGACCCTCAAAATTTGTTTTCAATACAATGGATAAGTCACTATGAGTTACTGTATTTTTAGGGATATAAAATACTCTGACTTGCAATATCTTATGAATTTGACTCATAAAACATTTTATTAAAACTGTTATTCCGTTTATAAAAAGAACACCACAAAACAATCATTAATCATGCACATCTTCTAAACAATAACCTATGTACGGATTTATCATCTATGGAAATGTAACAGGGTTGTGTTTGTTTCAATTTAAACATCATAAATTATATAAAACAAAACCTTTCTGTCTGTCTTTAAAAGAGGCCTCCAAGACCACATAAAGAAAGACGTGTAGAATTTTCATTTAAAGTTTTAAACGGACATTGCTTATCAAAATGGTAATTTTCTCGTTACAGTTTATATTGTTTTAAAGGTAACGCCCGGTATAATTGGCATGTTTGATCCATATTACGTCATGTTTTATCCATTTTAAATTTCAATGCAACACAAAGAAAAATCACCGGTATATGATTACTAAAATAATATTAGCTATTCAACTATATTCTTGATCACTTGTCTTTACCATTTGTTTTCAAAA
The DNA here is from genome assembly GCF_963676685.1 of Mytilus edulis. Lineage (NCBI taxonomy): Eukaryota > Metazoa > Mollusca > Bivalvia > Mytilida > Mytilidae > Mytilus > Mytilus edulis. The sequence goes on from NC_092354.1 coordinate 18,981,302, forward strand.
TATATCTCATACTAACTGCAAATTGAATTATATCGATCAAAATGATAAAATTCATTGTTTTCAACACTGGTTTTTATGTTCAAACACTAAACTTTCTTAGTGTGTACAGACAGTTTAAGGTGGTACCCAACACTTTCATTAAAATAAATTTGGCTCGTTTAATTTTCATAAAATTTTGTCAAAGTATTAACTTTGACACTCAAATATAAAATATAAAAATTTAAAAAATTTTGAACCAACCGTTTTGTCAGAAAAAATACACTGGTTATAGAGTAATTTGACCAACACCAATTTTGAGAAGCTTCATATTCCTTTTACAACACAACGAAATTAAAACGTTCAGCTGACTTTACAGAGTTATCTCCCTGTAGTGTTAGGTACCACCTTAAGTAGTTTTTTAAATTATAGCGCATTTTGCTCAGTCTCATGGTGTGCTTTGTGTACATTTGTTCGTATTTTGGTTTTTGATTTTTTTGCCATTGCGTTGTCAGTTCATTTTCGGCTAATAAATGTGCCATTGGTACCGTTTGCCTCTCTTTTATTTCTTTAAATGTTATGTTGAAATGCAAGATTTTAATTGGTTAATGTGAAGGAAATACTAGTAGTTATAAATGTATATGTTCTGGGATATATACCCGTCGCACATGTGAAAGTTATTATCATACTTAATATTAAAATGGAAGATTTGGATTGGTTAATACGAGGGAAATAACTATTAATGTAAATTTTCCATGGGATACTCAGATATTAACTTTAGAGATTACTTATTATTATATGGTTTTTGTTACAATGCAAGATTATAAACACATTTATTTTATAAGTAGTTATGCCACTTCAAATAAGTTTTGAAATTACAGGTTTTCAATACGTCACAAACCTTAAAAGGTATCTGGCGTTCTATCAAACAACGTATTGTGAATACATTTTTTTATACTTATGAACACTGTTTTGCAACACTTGACACAAACAGGAAGTTGTCTAATTGACTGCTGTCCCCCCAGATAACACAATGTTGACTGCTGTACCCTATTTTTAACATTTTTAACTATTGTGTCTGTTTGTTTTGTTTACGCATCGGTGACAATATAATGGAATTTGATGCGACTGTTATACAAGTGAGAGGTTTAGCTAGCTTTAAAACCAGGTTCAATTCACCATTTTCTACAATTGAAAATGCCTGTACCAAGTCAGGAATATGACAGTTCTTGTCCATTCGTTTTTGATGCGTTTTGTTATTTGATTTTGCCATGTGACTATGGACTTTCCGAATTGATTTTCCTCTGAGTTCAGTACTTTTGTGATTTTACTTTTTAAATAGCTTTGGTTGCTTTACACCGCATTATCACAAAAAGGCTATAGCGATATGGTGTATACTTTATTACTTTGTTCAATTCGTCGGTTCAGAATATAATGCATTCTTGGTAATGTTTTCAAAAGCGTATATCAAATCGTTGTGATTGGTTTAAAACGTTCTTAACAATGGCAATTCAACCAATAGCGTAATGTTATTTTCATTTTGGTACACGAACACCGAATTAATTTGAAAACAATAGAAATCTTTTACTTCAGATACCAAAACAAGTACACATGCAAAACAGTTATCTTTATTTGAACGAGTTATAATGTCTTTACAACTTTAGAATATATTGATATCCCATTATCTTCTCCTTATTGATATTAATTGATATATTTTTATTTTGCAGCACCATCCTACAACGACGATGACGAGTATTTAGTAAAACCTAGGACTTCAGAATTAAATGATTTTGTCACAGAAGATAAACCTAACTATATTCCTGGTCTTCAATACATAATAAACAACGATCACGACTCAAAGTCATATATTACGCAGTGTAACCGTCGCAATAAAGACAAAATTACAAATAATTTTGGTCGCTCATTGATACAGTTGTGTTGTGCAAAGGATTTATATATATTAAATGGACGCAAACATTATGATAGAGGTGGTGAATTCACCTATATGTGTGCAAATGGTGCTAGTGTTATAGATTATATTATTTCTAGCTATAACATATTCAGATGGATATCATATTTTAGTGTACTTTCTGTTGATTTATCTAAACATTTACCAATTTCTTGATGCTTAGATATTCCAGTTTCAGGACATGTTGAAAATGGTGAAGAATATTGTAATGAGAAACAGATACGATTTAAATGGAACAGTAACAAAGCTCAGTTGTGCAAAGATCTAATAGTAAATCCGACTTCCTTAGCAGGTTGAAATGATATTTTAGAATTAATAGACAGCAATACAAATGACGCTGCCAAGGCATTAATATCTCACTTGCAAAATATTTGTACAGAAGCAGGTTTATTATCATGTCATAATAAAAGCAGTGAACGTGCTATTAACAATCAGGAATGGTTTGACTCAGAATGTGTGTCTATGAAAAGAAAAAAAGTGTAAATTATTAAATGATTTTCGAGCAACTAGCAATGCTGACATACTACAAGAATATGTTAAAACGAAACAAAATTTTAACAAGTTGTGTGAAACTAAACAAAAACAACACAAAGAGAATAAGAAAACTGAATTATGTAATATTGCCAAAACTGGAGATTCTTGTAAATTTTGGAAATTGATCAAATCAGTTATTAGTAAATCTAATATACCTAGGTCAAATATTTCTAGCGAAGAATGGAAAACTTATTTTTCTGATCTTTTGAACCCTGAAATAATAGATAAAGATGTAAATTTTTCTGAATTTGTTGATAATTTTGTACAGGCTCATAATGCTGAATGTGATTTATGTACTGATGAAAATTTTTCATATTTAGACAGTGATATTACTAGTGAAGGAATTTTAAGTGAATTAAAAAAGCTTAAAAATAATAAATCACCAGGTGAAGACGGTTTATCAGGGGAATTTTATAAATGTTTATCTTCAACACTTCTGGCAGTGTTATTAAAATTATTTAATAAAATATTTCACACTGGAGATTTTCCAGAATGTTGGTCTACTGCTATTATTTTTACATTGTTCAAAAAAGGTGATAGAAATGATTGTGGTTACTATCGTGGTATATCGCTTTTATGTGTTATAAGTAAAAATTTTATGGGTATTATTTGTAATAGATTAAAAGTATGGTCAGATTTGAATGAGCATTTAATAGAAGAACAAGCTGGTTTTCGCAGTGGCTATTCCACAATAGATAATATTTTCATACTGTGTAGTATTATTATGAAATATTTATCAAGGAAAAAGGGTGTTCTGTACTGTGCATTCATTGATTTTAGCAAAGCCTTTGATGGCATAAATCGTTCAAAACTTTTTTATATATTGTTAAGTAAAAATTTACATGGTAGAATGATAAAGCTATTGCAAAATATTTATGGCAATGTCAAAGCAAAAGTTAAAACAACTGATGGATTATCAGAAACTTTTACATGTAATTCTGGTGTGAGACAAGGTTGTACTTTAAGTCCTTGGTTATTTGCAATGTATATAAATGAACTTGCAACTGAAATTGAGAACAGTGGTGGAAATGGCATCTTTATACATGAGAACTTTCATAACGTTATGCTACTACTCTTCGCAGACAATCTTGCACTTATAGCCGATACACCAATTGATCTACAGAGAAGATTAAACAATTTAGAAAAGTATTGCGAAAAGTGGAATATGACTATAAACATGGACAAATCAAATATTGTTGTATTTAAAAATGGAGGTAAATTATCTAAAAAACGAGAAGTGGTACTTCAATAATGAACCTTTAAAAGTTGTCAGTTATTATAAGTATTTAGGAATATATTTTTCCAATAGACTGAAATGGACTTACTGTTGCAAAACATTACGAATGCAGTGTGAAACGGCTCTGAACATGATAAAACATTGTATGTGTAAACTTGGAACTAGAGATAGTTATTTGACTCTATGGTTGCTCCAATTCTTTATTATGGTGCAGAATTATGGGGAACAGAGAAAGTGAAAGACATTGAACTGTTCAAAATAAATTTTGTAAATGGCTACTAGGAATGGGATAAAAGACTAATAATCACATAGCAAGAGGTGAATGTGGCCGTCATGAACTATATATAAATTATGCGTGTAAACCTATTAAGTATTTTCTACACTTACAATGCATGGATGATAACAGACTTCCAAAACTATGCTATCGTATGATGTTTAAAATGAATGAACATGGACGTTTAAATTGGTGTTCTAAAGTGCAATGACTATTATTTTCAAATGGATTTGGTGTTGTATGGGAAAGTCAAAGTGTTGGAGATGCAAAATTGTTTTTACATTTATTTAAACAGAGACTTACAGATATAAACTTACAAGCTTGGTCAGATTATATTGGCAACTCATCAAAGTGTGCTTTTTATTCAAAAGTTAAGGATTATATTTGTATAAATGAAAATATACAGAAACTGTCATATAATCTTAGATATGAAATATTTTCAATTTTATGTTCAAACCATAAGCTAGCTATTGAACAAGGTAGACATGAAAACCAACCAAGGGAAAATAGGTTGTGTAAAATTTGTAATACAAATGAAATAGAAGATGAATTCCATTTTGTACTAGTTTGTCCAATTTTGGCTGATATAAGGAGAAAGTTTTTACCATTATGGTGTAAAAGTAATTGTAACAGAGACACTTTAACTAGTCTAGAACAGAAAATTTAATTACTTTGAAAAATCTGGCTGTATTTTTGAAAAAAGCCAAATGCTGTAGAGAAGAAGTCTTGTCACTATGACTTGATCAAATGAATATACTTAATAAATAAATTTATTACAAATACAAGTTTATAAAACTTTTTGAAAATTAATAGATATATATATATATATATATCGATCAGGTCTACAGAAAAGTGTAGAATAAAGGACAAACAATCAGAGAATAGAAAACTAAAATCCATAAAACACACGATAAAGAATATTGGGATGTTTAAGTACAAAGAATGAGGAATGACAGGCAACACTTATAAAGTAGAGAAATCATACCCTATCTTCGAGTCAGTGTTTCCAAAAGCAAGAAAATAGTTCGGGATTCATCATTTTAATTTATCAAGGTTTGATAAATAGACATTTATTTTCAAAATGCGGATCTTGCACAGAAAAAACTTGTAACCGTGAATGTCATTTATTCCCTACATTATTAATTACATAGACAAGACGAGGCTAAGAAACAAGGTGTATGCGAGCTTTTAGCTATTGTCTTTATTTTGCAATTAATTCTGTAAATTATTTGTGATATGAAAGACACAAAAACACATGTTTTCCATTTATTTTCGATTTGAAATCACTTGAGGCCCGTGTAGTAATATGATACAGTAATCACAAATTCTGCCGAAGACTGGTTCGCAAACAAAAAGAATCTCGAATGGTCAACAATCATACATCGCTTAAGGTGAATAATTATCTATATTAACATAACAATCAATTTCAACAGTAAAAACAAATAACAAAACATTGTCCAATTTCAAACAGGAGTGTACAAGTTGTCCTTCGCTTTAGACTCTACATTCACTAAACATGCATGCTGAAATTGACATGGTTGTTTTTGCACACATTCAAGTTTTGAAATCGATAGTTGTCATCGTAGAAAAGACTGCTGTTCATGTGTGTATGTTATCAGAAATTGGTGTGATTCTTATTGCTCTAACGAAATTTTTGAAAGCAAACAGAGCGTATAAAAGAAATCGTTAATTCGCAATTAATACGTCATGGTTATGCGACTGCAATACACATTCTGAGGTCACGCAGGTTCATACAATACTCAGTCCGGCAGTGGGCGGAGCTTTTGAGCGATATCTGTGTAGTATACAGATAAAGCATAGCGATATCTGTATGGCTGTATCTGTATAGTAGAACACCCAATTGCAGGATAATATGTTATATTTGTTCAGAAAGAATACTTGTATAATGAAATGAGGACACAATATAATAATCAAATGGACTTCTGTTTAATATAAGATTGAATATACAAGAAAATGAGTTTTAGGCAGTTTTCACACAAGATTCAATTGATACACAGGTAATTTTAATCTTTTAATCTTTTTTGTGTTTTAATCGTTTCACATTTGTCGTTACTGTGGATTCATTTAATTTCGTGGATGAAGGAAAACCTCGTTCATGATCGTGGATATATAACTTCGTGGTTATGACATAAAAGTGTGCATAAAATTCTATGATAAATTTCTTATTGGTTGAACTTTTAATTTCATGGTTAACCTGTACCCACGAAATCCACAAAAGTCAGTATCCAACAAAAATAATAAATCCACAGTAGGTTACGCTTGTATTTTGAGGAGTCAAATGTTGATAATTGGTGTTCGCTGTTATAATGGATACTGTGTGAATTACGAAAGGATATATATTTATTCAGGTGTTTCTAAGGATAAGTGAGCAATAAAACGCAAAAATTTTCCTTTAAGTTGACGTTCCGTGATGTCCGTTACGTACCGGATGTCCTCTATCTAAATAATTTAAACCAAGTTTGAGGATTTTGTTCCACCCAACTATCCCTTTGAACTTGACAAAATGTTACAGTTAATTCTGCCTCATATCTTAATCTTAATCTAAAACATGATATTAATGATTGGTTGACAACAACACTTTAACATGTTTAAGACAAAAGAGATGATTCAAGTGTCCCAACTGAGAGAATTTTCAATTTCGATGCAGCAACTTTCCAGATGAGCTAGCATATTAAGTATAAAAAATATGCATGCGCTTGCGTTACCGATCGTGATTTCATTAATTGGTGATCGTTGCTTACATAAAAGTTTTTCAACAAAGAAGTCGAAGTTGTGAAGTTTTCGAAAACGTTATTTCCACTTTCACGAGGTTGTTGACTGTGATAGCATTTTTGTTTCATAGATGACGATAGAAATGCTCCAATTGCCGAAACACACTCCCATCCTCTTTGTTTTCGAATGTGACTACACTATTACCATAATCAGACTGGTGTCATATATACATGTGGAGTAGGAACTGTCTTTTCCCCTCGGAGCACCTGATAATACCCTTGGTTATGTTTGATTCGTGTATTCAGTCTTTAGTTTTGAATGTTTTGTGTTTTAGACTGATGTAAAGTTACATGTCATTGTTAGATTGTTATGTATCTATGGGTTTGAATGACCCTTTAGTATCTTTCACTTTAACTTGTTTTTTTTTCGTGTTCGTGTCTTGATTATTGCCGGCAAGTTATGCGATAGACTATAATTTTGGAATCTTTTAATTTATGTATTTATTTCATTCAATATCAGTTATATTGAATATTAAATTTGTTCTCAAAAATTGTTTTGTAAGGATAACTATATAATGCATTTTAAAAACATTATCACGGATAAGGAAATAGAAAAAACAAACTAACATATATATTTCAGTTAGTAAAGTGATTTCATTTCTATTTATCTGTGGTTTATCTATTGTTTTTTTTATGGTATTATTTGAGTATTAGCCCATGTTCCGATACATATATCAGTTGAGTGAATGATTATACATTTTTCTCTCATTTTTATCATTACAAATGTGCCAGTTGTTATTATATAAATTGTTCTCAAGTTCGGTTTGGTTTAAATTCTCCTATAACATAAAACATCAAAATCATAACTCATCTTGGCCTTCTAGTTTGTATTTGAAAAGATGCTTTCTAGATCAGAAACACAGAAGATGTGTGTATCCAGTGCCATGGTTTATTTTTACAATTTGTATTTGTTTTTGGTGGTCTATAATATGAATCAAAATAAGAAGCATCCATAATCCTTTCAAAAACAGTAAAATAAAGTGTTTTACATATCATTTTCCTCAAATGTGGTTTTTATTAATGCTCACCAGTGACAAAGCATGTTATGAGATGCCATTTTGGGGAATCTGTATCCATATATAAATACATTGCGATGAATTGTCAAAAACCGGTAGATAATAGATTAAATCTGCCAAGTGTTTTAATGTACACACATTATTTGTTATCAATTTTCTTTTCAATTTGTTTAATGCCAGACTTTATAAAAAGGATTAGTGCATTTTTGATCAATATTTAAGATCGAAGATAACGTACGTAAGACAAGTGTGCTATTGTCTGCATTGATTGCTTTATTTTATATCGTGTCAAATATAACAGTAGTTCATGATACAATTTGTGAAAGACAAATTTAAATCTAAATCAAATCCGTCTGAAAAGTTTACATGCCTCTCAACATTATTCTATAAATATAAATGTGTATAGTACATCAAGATGACCTGATAGGATTCAGGGTCCGCAGACTAGTTTTTTCTTAAAAACACTTTTTTTTATAACATTACATATTTTACGTATCCAAAGCCTTGTATCTATTTTAAAGTATATTGACTCTATGTTTCTATTTGTGTGTAATTGACGATCAATTTAATTTCATTTTGCTAATGTATAACATCATGACGTCACAGGAGATATATAACAATGCAGACAATAAGAATACAGGAAAGATAATGCAACAAGCTATGAAATTGTGTAAGGGATATTGGTAATTTCAATAACATTTTAAAATTCACTAATAATACTTTTTGAAAATACACAAAAGAACATTGAACGTAATATATTATGAGGATTTTCAATCAGTAAATGTGTTATTATTGGAGCGATTATACTATTTTGACATTCGGACTTCGGACAATGTCAATATATTCTGAACAGGTCCATATGTAACGTATTGATCTCGTCAAAAGTACATAATTGATATCAAATTCGGTAACGTTAAAAGAAACTGGACCAAAAATATGTTTACTTAGTGTTATTTATACAATGAAATGTCTTTCATTTGTTGCATAATTAATTAGTTTGAGTAAATTTTACAAAATACTTTTTAGCAGGAATGTTTGTATGAGTAGGGCATACATAATTATCATTGAAAAAATTCGACGAACTGCAAAATTGCATAAAAAAGGCCAACATTGTGATGAAATGCTATTTTCTCTAAAAGGTGACAACCCTGTTATTGGCATGTTTGTTAAAAAATGAATGATGTCTTAATCCATATTTGATTCCAACACGATATTTGTCAATCACTGGTAAATAATATAATACTGGGACAAGTTTTTATTTTTACAAACATTGATCAATATTCTATACAATTTGTTCTTTGACCATACATGTTCTACAAAACTCCAACAATATCAAAGTATTTGATAATATTAAGCAGCATAACAACGCAAATCTTTATGACCGATTTTAAGCAATAATGATTATATTGAATCACTGAATTCACTATATGATATTACAAACAAATAAAAAACGACGTTATACTTTCTTTTGGAACCAATGTATCACAATGCTCTTAATATTAAATTTGCGTTATCAAGTTGCAGATTTCGTAGCATTTTTTCTATCTTAAAAATGTTGCATTTATTGAAATTATTGCAATGCATATTTTAAGTTTTAACAAAATATGTTGCGCACATATAATATATAGTAGTTGTTACTTCACAACATCGATTCAGTTAAGGCAAACCGCAAAAATCGCAATGATTGCTAAATTCTCAGACAGTATTAACGATTCACCTTTTGTCGATATGGAACAGTTAATTTAAGTTTATTGTAAACAGTATTTTTACTAGGAAAATTGCAAGTTTGATTATAAACACAGTCACAATTAGGATTCGGAAACCATTTTATTTTAATCCGTCTCCTTATTTTACGTTCATGAAATAATAATCAGAATCAATTTAAGATCGTACTTTGAACTATAATGGGTTTCCTTTCACAAAGTATGACTTGCATGGAGAGCTATCACATTGACACTCGTACTACATCTTCTTATCAATAAATAACTCAAAGATAGATTATTATGTTGCACGCATCTATCTCATTATGAATGAAGGTTAAAAGTTAACGGTGCTTCACATTTGACCTAAATCTCTTAAAAGCATACATGAAATTTCGATTGAGACTGACAAGAGATGATTTAATCTTTCAAATTTATGACAGTATATATCTTCCAGAAGATACGATATTCCAGAGCGTGCAATACCTATCTACTAACTTTATAGATAGATTTTGCTATGAAAGAAACTTTTGATGTTTTCAAAAATGGTACGGTCACCTTCAGGAGTCTGTTGACCGTTGTGGAGTATCTGATCGGCAGTAATAGCAGGTATACTCCGATTGTTAAAACCACAATATTATAGTGATTGGGACTATATACTTAGAATAATCACCGGGTGATATCTTAAACGAGGAACAATACAGATGCCATATTCAGATCATAATCAGGTCTTTCCATCCGATGCACATAAGATAACATATGGTTTTTATTTGGGTTCGTTTTACTCGGTCTGCATTTTCCCTTGTTTTATTTTGTAGACTTTTCTATTTTTACAGCCTGTTTTTTGCCTTGCCATTTGTTAAAAGATTCGTCGATTTTAATTTGTAATACATGATAATCTATTAGAATTAGGGAAAACATAGTATATTACGAATATTATCAGATTCCAGTTACTGAGGTGCATTCATTTTTGTTTTTATTTTCTTTGTTTAATTCTCTTGATTTTCCCATGTTAAACTACTCATATCGTTTGATTTAAGGTCACATTATTTGTTTAAATTTTCCTATTACATCCAATGCATATGAAAATCACAATCAAATATGATATTCCTATCTGTATTTTAAAAAGAGGCGTTAAAGAACATATATATAAGATGCCCAATTAAAGTCAGTGATATGGTTTATAATTATTTACGTTTTCCGGTCTTTATTCTTCAAAAATGCACTTTTTTTTGGCGCATGCTCAAGGGTAGATGGTCAGCTAAAACCAGTGAGATATAAAAATGTAATATATTCAAAAACACGCATCGTTTGGGGATTATGAAAGATTGTATCGGCAATGATTTGTAGAAGATAAACATTTGTAGGAAAAATCCGTGTGTTTCAGTGGTGATTATGACTTATTAAATATGTTGTGGTCATCGACTCAATTCGGACAATCATTCAAAATGGAGGACTTTTGAAACAACTCACGGAGTAAAAGGTACATTGTTTACATTTGACATTATATATTGTAAGCACTATACACGCAAGTTCATAAACCATTAACAATACTAAGCGTATGCGAACAAGTAATCCCACCCCACCAAAACGTGAGGATAAAAGATCACGTACAGACGTAATGGATCAACAATACATAGACGTTAGTTCTCATACTGCGGAAGGGGTACATACACTTTTACCACAATTTACCATCTCGGATAAAGACATACAAAAAATAGCAGATGCTGTAAAGTCCAATATTATTACTGACATTACAAATCTAATTAAATCGCACACAGAGCCACTACTTGAACAAATTGACCAACTAAAATATGAAAACAAAAAACTTAGAGAAGATGTAGATGCTGTTGAGCAATTTGGGCGTAGAAGCTTGATCCGAATATCTGGTGTCCCTGAACCAAATGATGAGAGAAACACAACAGAAGTGGTTCGCAAAATTATCTATGATATTGATCCTGAGTTTAAGGGAGTTGACATTCTCAGATCACATCGAGTTGGTAAAGTATCAGACCCCGATGTCAACAGTGACCCAAAACATCGTCAGATAATTGTTCGATTATCAGAACCTGGTGTCAAGTTCAGGATACTTAAATGTAGAAAACATCTGAAAGAAAATGCAAACTTTAAGTCCGTCTACATCAATGAAGATTTAACCATGCTTCGCAACAATATACTCTATCACTGCAGAAAACTGTTGAAAAAGAACAAAATTAAACAGTTATGGACAACGAATGGGAAAATATATATGCTTGACAAACACAACCTATACTATGATGTTACAACTACAACTAGATTCGTCCAAGCAGTCGACAAGTTAGACCCGATGGATGGTAGTCTAATATGATAGCAGTATTAGTAAACTCATTTGTGTTGTTCTTGATTAACTATGATAATGACATCTTAATATCAATACTACGTTCTTTTGCAACCAACGAAACAGGTGTGTGTGTGTTTTTTTTTTTGTTTTTTTAATTGTGTTTTTTTTTACTACTTTTATATCCATAGTATATTTCTATGAGGAGAAGGTTATTATATTTAAACCAATCGAGTTGACCATGTCATATACTCTTTTTTCATTGGCCAATGAGTAAATGAATTCACACGGCAATTGTTGATGTCAATTTTGTATGTACCACATTAGAGACTTTATATAGATTTTTCGATTCAAACATTACCTGTGTACATGCAGACATTTAAAATTTGAGGTGTTATGAGGGTTGTATTTTGTTTATTCGTATGGCATATACGTGGATAGTTTCATTTTCATTATTTTGTCTTTTCTTCTGATAAACATTTTACATCTCAATTATATAATTGAAATTTAATTACAGCATTCCACATTGTTTTAAGTAAAAGTTGTGGTAAATGCGTATCTTGTTTCTCGATATTGTTGAAAAACAGTCAAAATTATTATACCTATGCCCACAAGCATTAAAATTTTAGTACGTATCCACGTATATTATATTTTTTTCATGCAAGATTATACTAACTACATTATTTTGTATTTAGAACCCCCGAACAATTTCTCAAAAATATAGTGTTCTTGTTATGTTCACCTATATTTTTTGTTCATTAATTTTGTTAATTTTTTTACATTCTTTCTTAAATTTTGTGACACACTTCGAATCGGACCACGCGCTACTGAAAAATTTCGCCTGACGAACACGACCGTTTACATGATCATTGTGATCTTAATATCATAGCTTGCTCGTTCAGTATAGTTTGTATCTTGTTATTGATATCGGGCATTGAGTCAAATCCAGGTCCGTTGACTACAGAGTCAAGCTTTAGTAGTAATAGTAGCCGAGATGATCTTCATCTTAATATTCAGAGAATTGTTCCGAAGCTTGAGTTGATTGCCGCATAATATTCTTGCCATAAATTACTCTCGTTTACCGAAAGTCGGCTTTCATCGCAAGTAAGCAATGAAGCCATTTTATTACCGGGTTATAAAACACCATTCCGAAGAGATCGGATGGGGAAGGCAGGGGGAGGTGTTATAGTATATGTTAAAGATAACTTAAATTGCTCTGAAAGGCGAGACTTAGTGGTCTGTGGTACTGAGTGTATATGGCTCGAAGTAAGATTCAAGACCAAAAAAAATCTTTATGGGACCTTTTACGTCCCACCTAGTAGTAGCCCACAGGTATGGGACAACATAGAACAGTCTATCGACCTTGCCTTATCATGCAATTTAGATATCATAGTTACAGGTGATTTTAACACCAACCAGTTAAGGAACACCGCTAATGATAGAATTAGCATGATTAAAGCACAATTCAGTCTACATCAAGTTATCTCCGATCCAACTTATATTACAGAACACAGTTCATCACTTCTAGACCTTATTTTAGTAAATGACCCTGTTAACCTCCTATTTTCTGATGTTGGGGCCCCGTTACTTGATCAAATACCATTTACCTGTAATAGGTATCCTTACCCAGCCATGCAAGTTACATCAAGTTTGTAAACGTAAAGTATACATGTATGATAGAGGTGATTATGACTCACATAGACACCAGCTATCACTTGTTGATTGGGATGCTTTATTTATTTCCAATGACGTTGATGTCATGGCATGTGCCATAACGGACGAACTTATTGACAAGGCAGATAAAAACATTCCTAACCGAATTATTACAGTCAGAAAAGATAAACCACCATGGCTTACCGCTGATATCAAAAGGATGATTCGTAAAAAAAATCGTATCCATAAAAGAGCCAAAAAAACAAATTCTGCTCCGGACTGGACAAAATTTCGATTAGTTAGGAATAAGTGTAGTAAACTAGTTTTAAACTCTAAAACTGATTATTTTTCAAAATTGTCAACCAAAATTATATCTGAAACTCATGGTGACAAACAATATTGGAGACTTATTAAATCTTTGATGAAATGTGACTCCAGCGACAGTCGCAACATCCCCCCTTTACAGATAGATGATGATCTGATCTGTGAAGTTACAAAAAAGGCAAAAATATTTAATGATTATTTTTGTGGTCAATCAAATCTTGATGACTCTAATAAACACCTTCCAGACATACCTGACACACGAACAGACGGAATCGGTGATATGATAATATCTGAGAACGAGGTAGTAGACATCTTGAAGATTTTGGATGTATCAAAGGCATCGGGACCAGATCGTATAAACCCACGACTTCTAAAAGAAGCATATGGAATTATGAAATATCCTTTGTGCAGGTTATTTAACCTATCTTTATCAGTTGGCAAATTTCCTTCCGACTGGAAAGGTGCTAATGTTACCCCTGTACGTAAGAAGGACTCTCCAAGTGACTATAGAAACTATAGACCGATATAATTGATAAGCGTTATCGGAAACGTCATAGAAAGATGTGTTTTTAAGCATGTTCATAACTATATAATAGCTAACCAGATAATCACACCCAACCAATCAGGACTCAGCCATTAATCAATTGTTGAATATTACAAATGAGTTTGGGAAGGCATTAGATGACGGGACAGAAATTAGAGAAATTTGTGTGACATAAGTAAGGCATTTTACAGAGTTTGGCATAAGGGGTTGTTACGGAAATTAGAAGCTATTGGCATTAGAGGTTCTGTTTTGGCATGGGTAAACAATTATCTATCTGATAGAAAGCCAAGGGTTGTAATATATAGTGTATCATCCAAGTGGGGTAATATAATGGCTGGGGTACCCCAGGGGTCGATCCTGGGTCCTCTTTTATTTTTGATATTTATTAACGATATCATATCTGATATACAGTCTTCTATTAAGTTGTTTGCTGATGATACAAGTTTATATTTGATAGTAGATGACCCCCAAGAATCAGCAAACAACTTGAATAGTGATCTCGCAAAAATCCATAGATGGTCTTCAGATTGGCTAGTGACCTTTAACCCTCAGAAAACCGAGACCATGACAATTTCACGGAAACTTAACAAACCTGATCATCCAAAACTTAACATGGACAACGTAACTGTAGCTGAGGTATCAACCCATAAACACCTTGGATTACATATTTCAAACGATGGCCTTTGGCACAAACATATTGATGTAATAACAGAAAAGGCATACAAACGACTGAATGTTATTCGAAAATTTAAGTTTATCCTTGACAGACGGACACTCGAGACAATACACCTAACATATATAAGACCGTTATTAGAATATGCTGATGTCATCTGGGACAACAACACACATTTTTTGATTGATAAGATTGAAAAAGTGCAAACAGAGGCTGCCAGGATCGTAACTGGGGGTACTAGGTTGGTGTCCCTAGAGAGATTATATCTCGAAACGGGTTGGGAAAAGCTTAAAGATCGAAGGGAGGCCCACAGGTTAATTTATTTTTACAAGATGAAAAATAATATTGCTCCGGAATATTTATCAACCTTAGTTCCAGAGTCCCATGCAGCCATACATTATCATAATACGAGAAACTCGTCCCTAATCCCCCCTGTTCGAACAAGAACAGCCCTGTTTTTAAATTATTTTTTACCGGCAACTGTACGTTCATGGAATCTCCTCCCTTAGAATGCTAAGACCAGTACTTCGGTGGGGGCATTCAGGAATTGTGTCCAGTCTCGGGCGATTAAACCTCCAAATTATTATTACATTGGTAAGCGATTAGGTCAAATTTATCACTCAAGACTGCGTATGCAATGCAGTTCTCCAAATCATCATCTTTTTGTTAAAAATATAGTGGATTCGCCACTTTGTTTATGTGGTGCTATAGAAACTACAGCGCACTACTTGTTACACTGCCCCCGTTTTCACATTATGCATGAACAGCATTTTTATAATATCAATATAATACATTTTTTGTCGGAAGAAATCTTGCTACACGGTTCAACGGACTTCAGCTACGAACAAAACATTGAAATATTCTTGGCAGTTCAAACATTTATACTCAGTAGTAAAAGATTTGTCATATGATAGCACACATCTTGTTCAACAAGTAATACTTATATCTTTAATTGTGTCCGTTTAGAAACATACACTTTATTATTCCGATGTATATATTTTTTTCTTCTTTCTTGTGTGTCACAAACCTTATTATATGTTTTTTTCTTCTTTCCATCTAGTGTAACATTGTTATTTTTTATAACATTTTACCCTTTGAGTATTAAAATATGAAATGTTCTTATTAGGAAACGGATTAATATAAGCTAAGAGCTTGTTTCTGGATCCTATTAACTTTTTCACTTGTATTATTATGTAAATGCCTATGTATGTACCTGAATATAATTAATAAAATATGTTTACACTAAAAATGCACTTCTCAGTCAATACTTTTAAATGACATTTAAAAACAAATTGCGGCAGGCTTATCACATGATTTAGTCAAAGTATTTAACCAAGCATTTTTATAACTTATACTGTTCAAGCTTGGTGGTGAATTCATAAAAGCACTTGTTTGAATACACATAGAATTATCCATTAGAAGGTAATTCATGTTTTTTAGATTACAGTGAACCATATCATCGGTAATTCAAAGATATATTTAAAATCCGATTTTGACTTTCAAAAATTCTCAGATACACGTAGAGTTTACTTTTTCATTCTCATCTATTCTGTTTCTATTCTTGGTCTAATTGTTTAAAAGTGTTAAAATAAAAATCATGATGGTTAGCAGTGTAGACTTATACTATATACATAACATTTAATTTTGCTTAATACTGTAGTCCTAGTAAATATTGGTGTCTGCTCGTTGACCTAAGTTATATAAACCAGACGCCTTTACTTGTTATCAAAGACGATATTTGATGTGCAGACATCTAAAATTGTTTACATTGATATTTTGGAAGAAATTGACTTTTAGTCCACTCTTCTTTCAGAAATTACCGTCGCCAAACTTTCAGAAAGGCACCCTGTCGTGAATCTTAGACAACGGAAATATTTCTTTTTTTGTGTGAATAAAAATATAAAGAAAATGGCCCAGTAGAAATAGCATCTACCGATTCCAGACAAAACAAAAATAAAATTGAGATCGTACCCAACACTTTCACTAAAATAAATTTGGCTGTTTTGATTTTCATAAAATTTTGTCAAAGTATTTACTTTGACACTTTAACAAAAATATAACCATTTTAAAAATTTTGAACCGACTGTTTTGTCGGAAAAATTACACTTGTTATATAGCTATTTGACAACCAATAATATGGATCATTGAGAAGCTTAATATTCCATTGTATTCCTTTAACAACATAACGAAATTAAAACGTTTAGGTGACTTTACAGAGTTATCTCCCTGTAGTGTTAGGTACAACCTTAAATATGATGTCAATTATTAAAATGTTTTAAATAAGCACAATATCAAAATTTATATTACTATGGATCAATATCTTGTCTAACTATTTAAGAAACGTCTAGTGATTCATGTTATTTGAAAAAATCGAATGTTTACTGAATGTTTTTAAGTGTCAGAAATAAAATTGAGACTGGTAATGGGGAATTTGTCAAAGAGACAACAACCCGACCATAGAAAAAAAACCCAGCAGAAGGTCCCTAACAGGTCTTCAATGTAGCGATAAATTCCCGCACCCGGAGGCGTATCAATGTATTGATAGAATATTATTAGTAATTAACGATATCTTTTTAAAATAAGGACGTCTTCGTTTCTCGTTTTTATCAATAAGAATAGACTTTAATGTATTTGATTTTATAGTTCTAACACACCTGTTCTGAACAAAAATGAGAATGGAAATAGGGATTATGTCAAAGAGACAACAACCCGACCAAAGAGCAGACAATAACCGACGACCACTCATGGGTCGTAAACGCAAAGCAACTGTAGTTTTATTATGTAGTTATATTTTCTTCCCTTCAGTTGTACACGTTTGTACTCCTAACTTTTTCGATTCGCATAGATATGGTACCGATATTTTTGTAAATTGTTCCATAACAAATATAAAACAATGAGCAAAGCCCAAAGTTTACTTTATGAAATAAAATCACAAGCCTTCTTAGCATATATTTAGTTACTTCGTGTGATTTGTAATTCTTGTCTTTAAGAAAATTTTAGGTGCATGATTGTGACCAAATTTTTGAATCTCAAGCAACGGTGTAAACAATTTGGTCTTATTGTGCTGTTTAGACAGTGAGTCTATTCATTCTAAGATCAATGGAAAACTGAACTTTTGTATGCACAGTGTTTAAAAACAATATTTAAAACAAATATTTCATCCAATCTGAATTGTAAAAATTTAAACATCTATCGGTAAATGACTATCTATGTATTGACGTATTTTGATGTTCACACAAAAAAGCCAATATATTTTGTTTTTAATTTACCCAAGATTTAGAAAAAAGGTATAGAATCAATAAATTTTAATCTGAATAAAGATAATGTCTTGTCACCTGTAGTTAACGTAGTACTCTATCCCAAAGAACATAAAATTCGTGACGAAAAGTAGACGTTGTGAAATTGTCCATAGCAACGTTACAAACAAGAACTTTAGCTTATCACATGATTTAGTTAAAAAGTATTTAAACCAAAATGACGATAACTAAAACTAGACAGACCTGAATTATTACCGAATGCTTCCAAGCACTAACTTGTTTACACATATAAATCGCCGTTAGAAGGTAAGAAAATATTAACACTTTTTTTTACTACAACTCCATTACAAGGTATTTTATCGTAAATCAAATTTTGACTTTTGATTCCTAGATGCTATTTGATTTTATGTTATTCATTCATTCTTTCTTTATGATTTTTTTAACCGTGGTACCATCATAAGCGTGATGCTGGCAATTAAAAAACAAAACTATATGCATACATGTATTATACTGTAACATTACTGTTCAAATTGTTATTCTTCTCACCCAAGTATCATAGGTTAACTGAACTTTTATGTGAACAAGGTATACAAACTACATTTAAAAAAAAGTTCTTCAAATTTTCATTGAACGTCTATGCTCAATTGATCTAAAATGTACCAACGTCTTTTAAATTTTGCAAAAAAAAAGCCTTTATTTCATTAGTTCATTTATATATAAGGGAGTTTAGTATGACGACACCTTTCATTGACCTAGTACACATTTTTGTTTAGGGACCATCTAAGGCCCACTTCCAGGTGCGGGATTTTCTGGCTGCGTTGAAGACCTATTAGTGGTCTTCGGCTTTTATTCCCCTTTTGTTCTGGGTGTTGTCTTTTTAACATATTTGCCATTTTTATTCTCAATTTCATTTATTGTATATTCAAAGATTAAAACCAATTCCGAGAGCAAATATGGACTAATTTTGGAAATATATATTATATGATTACAAGAACAATGTAAAAAAAGACGTGTTACATAATGTAGCTATGAATAAATAAAGACTTTATTCGAAAGAAATTAAAGACCTTGATGAAATGGAGTTTTTAAATAGTAATGTAACCAAAAAAACTTGCACATGTTTCAACGTTGTAAAATCACGTTGGTATAGGGCGGCATTTTCTTATATTTTTCAATTTGAACTGAATGTTTCTTCAAATGTTTGTCTCTTCTGTGTGTCATGATATCGACGGTCAGTTTTGATTAATTAAAATTTAATTTCCTATAGTTCATTAAAAAAACTTTCGTATCTTCTGCTTATATGGTAAATTAGCGAAATTTGCCAAATACTTATCACGACATCCTAAAAGTTTCAGACTATTTGAGTTGTTTTAGAAAGATAAGATAAGGGAATATTTGTATGTTTTTACTGATTTTTTGGTAAAAAATCTTAGCTTTATTTAAGGAACTGGGATGTTTGTGTGCTTTTTGACAGGCAATTTTGTGTGCTTAATGACAGCCTGATTAGTCAAAAGCATGCAACATTTATAGTACTTTGATTCATTGTGATCTGACAAATTTACCGAAATAATTTGACGTTCACACGTTTTTATAGATGTAAAACTATTCAAACATGTACGAATTAATAAAACTAATGAATGTGGAAATATGCAATATTTTTGGAAGGATATATTTTGAACTCACAAGTGTAGTCTGGTTTACCTGAATCAAATAAGCACTATATTCAAATGAATATAAAAACGTGACGAAAAGGAGACGTTTGGAAATGTGAAAAGAATTTCCGTTTAATTTAAACGGACATTAATGGCCTATCACATGATAAAGTCAAACGCCTTTTAAACCTCAATGGTGATAAACTAAACCTGTTAGACTTGGATTAGTCGTCAATGCATCAAAGTCCGTTTTTATAACGATACATTGCCATAGAAAGGTAATAGAGTTAAGTATCACAAGTTCTTAGGTTACCAATACAAGCCATTCAAAATATAGTCTTGAATATTTTAAATTTGATTATGACTTGCACTCACCAAATGTATTTGATTTCATGATTTTTTATTCTTTCCTTCGATTGCCTTTTTTGTTTCAAAATTTGTCATTCCCTTATTGTTAAATTCATTATTGTTGTCAGTTCAGACCAGAACCGTATATATATATATATATATATATATATATCATTGTATACACTCTGATTACCTGCACAGAAGTATTAGTAGATATTGATGTTTGCGATAGAGTTATGTCGATCAAAGCTATATGAACCAGGCCTCACGGTCATAAAACTTTCCAGCATGATTTTTGTACTCAGACTCGAGAATCATCCAATCAAATTGATGGATTTCATGTTTCGAGCATGATTTTTGTGCTCCGAACACTGAGCAAAGTTTTATGCATTCAAGGCCTGGTGTTACTTGTTATCGACGAAGATGTGCATTTGTATAAATTTATGTAAATTGACATTTAAACGGAATTTAGCCCCTCTGGATTTGTTAATTAGCGTTGTTAAGTATTTAGCACGGCAAGCTGCTGTTTATCTCAGAAACTCGATGCGGATTGAATTTAGTAGTTATATTATGATTTGATAAATAAATAATGAGAATGCTTTATTATTTTTTTATTCTTGACGATTTTTTTCCCGATTTATTCCATCGCTAAACATAATCAATTAAAGAATGTAAATTAATTAGAAAATAAATAGTTTACTTTTTAAAATTTGGTACCTTTACTGTAAAATTTATCATTCTTATTTCAAGAGTCACATTCAACATTTTGGAACAAAGAGTTTCCCTTTAGTTTTCTATATGTGTATCACAGTCTTTCAAATGTTATGTATAATTATTTCTTTTGGAACTTACTTTCTACTATTTTATTACAAAACTATTTGGTTGCAAAACTCCATATATATTTCGTTATTTGAATAACTTTGGATATCACAATTGTCGGTTTCAATGGTCAAATGTAAAGGTTTATCTATTAAAAGTTCTGGCAAAACAAGTACATTGTATTTAAATTAAAATCATAACAGTAAGCAATTTCTTCACATTGAACGTGTTGAAACGTCATATAAGTGTGTTTATAGTTTTACGAGGTAGTTATTCTATTCAATTGAAGCCGTCTGGCTGATTTTTTCTCCTGGCCATATTAAATTTCCGTTGTTAACTTTGTCGTAATTGTTTATACTTTTTGTGAAATTGAAAGATATGTTGTAAACTATACGGAAGATTAACGTGGAATCCAACATTTTATAAGAATTAGTATGTAATTTATTTCAGTCCGTCATGGCATCACCTCTTAGTGACGACGATAATGATGTACGAGTTGTGTTGCTTGGGATCACGGGTTCTGGCAAAAGTAGACTTGCCCAGAATATTGCTGAATCAAACACAGATAATGTTTTCAATGTTGATCGAAGTACAAGGGTTGTGAAACAGATATCAGTTAATCTATCAGATCAAAATCTGATTATTATAAATACACCTGGATACAAAAACAAGGATGACAAAAATTATGACAAAGACCTAGTTGCTAGTCTTGATAAAATCCGACCCGGCCCTAATATTTTTCTCGTATGTATCCCAGTTGGCCGTTGTACCAAAGAGATTAACAAAATGCTTGAAAAACATGTAAAGTTTTTCGGTGAAAATGTAAATCGTTTTACAATTTTTATTTTTACGCATATTGATCAATGGATTGAGGACATGAAAGAACTTGGGCGTGATACTGACTTTCAACAATACATCGATTCGCTACCTGAAGCTATCAAAAAGTGTTCATCAATTAGAGAAAAACGATACTGTCAAATCAACAACAGACTGACTGGGGAAGAAAATAAGCAGCAAATTGAACAACTGATTAGTACCATTTTAAATCTTGTCTCTGTGAATGATAGAAAATGTTTCGTAAAAGAAATTGAAACAACAATTGTTGAAAATGTTGGTTATTATATTTTAAACTTCATTCGAAATATCAATTGGTTAATTCTGAAAATTCGTAACATAAACATGAACAATAACGAATAGGTACAATAAATACTGACAAGTTCATTCTCTTATACGTACTTACTGACTTCAATAATAAGTGGAATACACATCAAGGCAATCAAAGAGTGTAGCTAGTAAGTCAATAAATAAATCAACCAAAATGAAACTATTGTCTACAGTTTTGCGGATAAAATAAAGTCAAACATCTCATATGTGACATGATATAATATATTAACCAATCAATTACCCATGCCATGGATTTAGTTAGCACTTTTTTAATTGTTACCAAATTTAGTTTCCAAAGTTATATTGAATACCCGTATAGAGTCAATTTGCAAAACCTTCTGTGCTAATTATTAAAATTATTAATACTTTAGTTGTTATTATCAGATTGAAATATGTTTGTATTAACCATATATGTATCTCAATTAATAAAAAAAGTTTTGCGGTTCATAAGGCTACACATATGTTCAAACTTTTTTTTATCATTAATCATGTAGTATTTATCCTAATTTGTTACAGTCTTTGTATACACAGTCGATGGAAGAAGCGATTCGATAAAAGCTTTCAATTAGTATGGCGTTCATTATCACTGGACTAGTATATATTTGTTTAGGGGCCAGCTAAATGACGCCTCCGGGTGCGGGAATTTCTCGCTTCATTGAAGACCTGTTGGTGACCGTCTGCTGTTGTTTTTTATTTAGTCGGGTTGTTGTCTCTTTGACACATTCCACATTTCCATTCTCAATTTTATTTCCTTATATCACATAGCGAAATTGTCTTATATAAACGAGTTGCATTGTCGGAAATGTTAGCATTTGTACGAAGAAAGGAAGATTTCTCGGTATAAAGTAATGACTCTTTTCTTTAAACAGGGTGACATTTAACACGACATACGTCTGGTGTATAATTTTCATGTAAGTTATTTTATGTTATAACAAGCAAGGTGTCTTTTAAACGAGAACATTGAATTATTGAATAAATGAAACATAAATGCACGATTTATCTGTAGCAAATTCAGTGGAATGCAATTGAGATGAATTAAATTGTTTGCTACGCCAAAATCACTTATAAATCAACGATACTGCTATATTTTAAAATATCAATGCGATATTTGTCTTATATCATAGCGATGATTTTTCCGACGTAGTCGGTATAGTTTTGGTTTGTGCCCTTTGAACTTAAGGAGGCTTAACTATGGCAACAGAATACGCATGCTCGAAAATCCTTTCTGTGATTGGACAAAATGCTATCATGATGGGTGATTTGTTTGTGTTTGAAAAAAAGTCTCGTTTATTATATCGTGATGGAAAGCAAGTGAAAAACTATAAATATTTGAACTATATCTTACAAAGATTTATATTTCTATTAAAATAAGTGTTTCTCCAATAGCTCTTTACATCAATGACAGCTGTTTATTCGGTACAATTATATAATGTTTAATGTAAACTTTGTGGTACGAACGTACATGATTTAGAACGCACCTACACATGTGAGATGTCCGCGGGATTTTTTAAAACATATACTCAAATTTAAATACGTCGAAAATCTTTTTTAAAGATAGTTCTTGTTTGGTATCAAAAATTTATGAATGCGATACTTTTCTAATATAACTGCTATAGTTTTCTAATATAGAATGAATACGATGACACGTCACAATGCATGTCAAGAAAACTGCAAACATAATTCACAAACTTAGATCATGACCGGTTTAATGTTTTAGGATCAACATCACTAAAATTTCGTAACTGTAACAAACTTTACGCTTACATGAACTTATCATTTCGAAAATGTTGCTTGACCTTATTGATAGTTGAAAGTGTTGATAATCTGTTCAGTCTATTGTTTTCAATCACATGGTTTAAGCGATTAACTAACATGTTTGACCCCGCCATATTATTTATGTATGTGCCTGTACCAAGTCAGGAGCCTGTAATTCATTGCTTGTCGTTTGTTTTTGTGATATATATTTGTATTTCGTTTTTTTTTATATATATAAATAAGCCGTTAGTTTTCGCGTTTGAATTGTTTTACATTGTCTTTTCGGGGCCTTTTATAACTGACTGTGCGGTATGGCCTTTGCTTATTGTTGAAAGCCGTACGGTTACCTATAGTTGTTATTGTCTGCGTTATTTTGGTCTCTTGTGGACAGATGTCTCATTGACAATCGTACCACATTTTCTTTTTTTATAAATCTATTTGAAGTGATGATGCAATGGCGGAATTTAAAAGCGGTTATTAGATTATAATATACTGGTCACACTGCTATAGCCTACCCACCTTGGTAATATCGAAATAGACAAAAGATATCATTACTTAAGGTGGCTGGGGCGTCTTAATTAAAACTGACAGAATTTTTTGATAACTTGTCAAGATAAAGCTTTTATCATGCTTTTTTCAAAACTGTATTAAAAAATATGGGTCACCGGACTTTTTTTCACGCTACAGGTTGCGCAAAATTGTCAGATTTTGTATAGATTATTCATGGAAAATTAAAATTTGTGTGATAAAACGAAAACGTACTATAAGAACTTTAAGATAAAATGTGAGAATATTGCTCTTATAACATGCTTTCAAATAAGCAAAAGAAAAAATGGGGTCACCGAACTTGTTTTCTTGCTACATATCAAAATAGGTAAATTCATAACACTTTCTATTGTAAAATTTACTTTATCGGAGTTATCTCCCCTTATTTGGCAAAGTTTGAAAAAATCTAATCAAACACAAACAAGGCGTTTTTACAAAATTACAACTGAAGTTATGTTAAAACACACAATTTTCTATATTTATATCAAAAGTCTTTTACATAATTTACATACAACTCTCAAAATTTGCACATTTCATCAAATATATAGACCAAAGATATCTGCTTATTTAAAATCCAAGATGGAGGAAGACACCCCAGCCACCTTAAAGAAACATTCATTCAAACAATCCAATCAAATACAGCTCCAAATTACAATGAAGGTAAAAAACAGTCATTTATAAGGGGAACTTTTAAAGATTTATAGACAAAAGAAGATGGTGCATGAGATCGAATAAGACAACTTTCCATCAAAGTAATAATTTTTTTAAAGTAAACAATTATAGATCAAAGTAGGGCATTAAACACGGAGCCTTGGCTCACAGCGAACACCACGCTATATAGGAACTAAAACATTACTAGTGTTAAACCATTCAAACAGGCAAACCAACGGTCTAATTTGTATAAAAAAGGAGATTTAAAAATACAGGTCAAATTTTGTCGAATCAATCTGAACGAGGACAGTATGATTCATCGTTGTAACAAGTAAGTTTCATTGTTATCAATTAAGAAAGTCTTCCATGCGTGCGTTGCAAGCATATCGGATATATATTATTTCGGTGCGTTCATTATGAAATTTGCTAAATGTTATATATGTGAACAATCATTCTGATACTTAGCTATTTGATTACTGCATTATTTATTAAACTCTTATTTGATTAGTTTTGCTTCCAAAACCAATTGAGAAATTTGCAAGATGTTGCCAAAAACAATTTGAATTTAGGCAATGGTCTTAAAACTGTATTTAAATACAAAACTACTAAGAAGTAAAAATTAAAAAAAACTAAACCCCGAGGAAAATTCAAAACAGAAAGTCCCTTATCAAATGGTAAAATCCAATGAAAAAACACCAAATTAATGGAAAAACTTTCATATTTCTGACTCGGTACTGGCATTTTCAAATGTTGAAAATGGTGGATTGAACCTTGTTTATAGCACATATATATATATATATTACAGTTAATTGCTATTAATAAGTATTGCTATATGCATTTTGTTTAAATGAATTATCAGTATTTAGTTCTAATATAATCTTAAATCAATCCTAATTCTATCTCACTTTGATAGTTTTTCATAAGTGACGTCATGCTGTTTCTAAATTTCATAAATTATAAATTCAAATGTGACATAACGTTTGTGCCGTTTCGCCATCGTATGTGACGTCACATTTTTTTTAATTACGTTGACGCCTGGACTGATTCGGTTGTGTCTATTCTGTGTTAAACTTTAATAGCATTATGTATTCGGGTTCAATTTTCTGTAATTAGTTAATACTTCAGTTTCATTATGTATATCTCTTTCATATTCATTTGTTAAAATTTACTGTTTGCAATAGCATGAATTGTTCTATATGATTAGGATGTTCTTATCCCGGTCATAAAAACAATGCCATATTTGGCAAAACCTTTTCAACTTTCGATCTTCAGTGCTGTACAACTTTGTACCTTTTTCACTTTCGATCTTTTATATCTTGGCGTTATGTATTCGGGTTTAGTTTTCTGTAATTAGTTAATACCTCAGTTTCTTTAGTTAACTCTTTCATATATATTTGATAAAATTTACTGTTTGCAATAGCATGAATTGTTCTATATAATAAGAATGTTCTTATCCCGGGCATAAAAACAATGCCGTATTTGGCGAAAACTTTTCAACTTTTGATCTTCAGTGCTGTACAACTTTGTACTTTTTTCACTTTCGATCTTTTATATCTGGGCGTCACTGTTGATTTTTGTGTGGACAAGGCGCGTTTTTGGCGTATTGAATTTTAAACCTGATGCTTTGTGTTATCTATTAATCATGTTTTTCTTGGTCTATGTTCTCCTATTTTTTTGTATTGTAGTCCTGTAATATTATGTTGTCATCTCAATGTTATATTTAACTTTGCCATTAAAGTGCGAGGTTTGGCATGCCACAAAACCAGGTTCAACCCACCACTTTTATTCCCCTTTAAAAGTATCCTGTACCAAGTCAGGAAGATGGCCATTGTTGTATTGTTGTTCGTTTGTGTGTGTGTTGCATTTTAACGTTGAGTCGTTTGTGTTTTCTCTTATTTTTGAGATATTGAGATAAGACGTAGCACGGTACTTGTCTATCCCAAATTCATGTATTTGGTTTTCATGTTATATTTGTTATTCTCGTGGTGTTTTGTCTGATGCTTGGTCCGTTTCTGTGTGTGTTACGTTTCGGTGTTATGTCGTTGTTCTCCTCTTATATTTAATGCGTTTCCCTCGGTTTTAGTTTGATACCCCGATTTTGTTTTTTGCCCATGGATTTATGAGTTTTGAACAGCGGTATACTACCGTTGCCTTTATTTATAGCACTTAACCTCTCACTTGTATGGCAGTCTCATCAAATTCTGTCATATTTACAACGATGCGTGAACAAAACAGGCATAATAGGTAAAATTGCCAAAATATGGGTTCAGCAGACAAATATTAATACTAATACGTTCTAATAGTGATATTATAAAAACACCGCTACGATATTTTAAAAGTATCGCATTGATATTAGAAATAATAGCATTTGTATATTTATGTATATAAGAAAAACACAGCACTTCAAATTTTACACGGACAGAAATGTTTGCTTCTAGCTAACTTCTGAATGTATATTTAAACTCATATGTTGTTTATATTTGAACAATAAGAATTAAAGTTAGTATTTTCTTAATTTTTCGTTGCCGAAAACAACATCAACATATTTATAATAATAAATATGTCTGCATATTTACAATTGATATTAGACAATGACGCTATGTGATATAAGAAAAGTTTGTATCCATACGCTTCTTCCATAGACTGATATATATATTTTTTGAAATATTAAACATGAATGTACGCAGGTATTTGAAAAAAAATATCATTGTCCCGCTTACAATATTTTTTTAATTGTCTGCGACGAAATATTTTTTGTTACATGCAAAAATTATTTAATAAATTCAAGGTAATATACTCAGCATACGTTTACTCAGAGAAAGGCTACATTATTTGGTTGAGATGGTTAACCGCATGTCAATGCATATGATTGTGAACTCAAATTTAACCTACGTGTCGATTGCTCATATGTTCATAAAATAGAGAACGGAAATTTGACCACCAATGGTTCTGCAACACAGCGAGAAAATCCAGTGGACTTCAGCTGGCTCCTAAACATAAATAAGAACCTATTCAGTAAAATTGGATATTTTTTTTAACACGTTAACTCTTTAACACATTAATGAACAATAAAATGACAAACATACAAAACCCACAAATATATATGTATAATTAACAATAGGAAATTAGAAAAATCATCTGTGTAATCATTAATTTTGGTTTAACGTTTTCGAAAAGCATTTAAATATCTTGACCCAGGAAAGGGCAGTGTTTATTGTAGGTACTCACTTTATAAAAAGCCCGTTCAATGGGAGACATCTCTTTAGTGTACTACTGAAGTCGCAATTATGTAGAGCCAATGTACCGTCAAATATCTAAAAGTGTTATCATATTTACTTCATACTTATTGTTGTTTTGTCTAGCATATAGGGAGGGATACTATTATATAGAATGCTATTAAATGTTTGTCGATGCAAACATTTCAAAGACCATAAGACTATGACGTTTCCCGCGGGTTATATATGTCAACTCGGCACTCGGTTTATGTATTATACCCTGAGGGAAACAGATGATATGATTGCATGTACAGCTAGAAGGTAATTATTAGTGTAATAATTCCTATACTAAAAAATCAAATACAAAAAATGTACCGTGATTATTTTTGACAATATTGAATTTTTATTCCAAAGTTTTAGAATAGTCATTCACAAATTTGAATATGTCCTGAAAGATGTAAAAATAGTAGTCCTCATCTCTGAAGAAAAACTATTAAGTTTCTAGTGGGACGTCATGAAAAACTTTGAACTATTGACTCATAGAACAATGCATGATGACGTCACATAGAACACACACAACTTAAAGCATTTTTTTGAAAAGGAAGAATATGTTCTTCAAATCATAAGAGAAACAGATTCCACAAGTATTTCTCGTTTACACAATATTGGTTCACTTATATACAGTTAGATTTTAAATATTCAAAAGGCTAGAAAAGACTCGCTTTTTAAATTTTAAAATTAACAGTTATACGCCATTACTTATCTCTCCACGTTATTTAATCCAATTTAATCTTCGAAACAGAGTTCGGAAGTCTGAAATAAAAATCATGTGTAATTATGGACAACTTCTACTCAAGCCCTTTATATCAAGCAGATTGATTAACATTCAGTTGGTCAAATCAGTGTGTTAACAGAGTAACAGTAACGCTGTTCTTTCAAACCAGAATGTCAAAGGATTATACAAATCAACCATCTATGCCATCAAGAAATTTTTTTGAATATAAATCGTTGCAATGTGAACTTAAAACTAGTATATGAGAAAAAAGCTAATTTACAGTACACGTTCGTATGGAGAACGATATTGTGATCAATACTCCACTTTTGGAATTAGGATCTCCCTGCATGTTGTAATGCTAAGAGGACAATGATAAAGGCGAGAGAAAAAAAGACAAACAGTGTTCAAAACAAACAAAAGTAAGGAAAAAATTACTGACATGAAAATTTCCAAACAAGGATTGTTTCATGTGTTCTGTAAAGGTGAATAGACCCAGTTCCATAAATTGACGCATATGACTGACATACGTTAAATGAGAAGCTCTTTCTATAAAGCTTCTGAATGTATTTGTTGACCTCTCATTCTGCTACAAAGATATTCTTCTTTCGTTAAATAATACAACTGCACTCCAACGCACTTTATATAAAGGATACCAGCTGTGTCTATTTTTGGTCTTGATCTGAGTCTAGAAATTTGCCATCGAAAGTCTAAAAATATATTATCAATATATTCAAATGGCAAAGTATAATTCGTACTTTTACGAACATTAGTTTAATTTCAATAATAATCATGATGTGTTACTTTCCGGCCCAGCATGTTTTGTAATTTATCGTTTTAATATTCAACAGGAAGTAGCAAGTTCACCTAAACTTATGTTAATCAATGGTCTCGTTGTAAATTCAGTCTTTTAATTCTAGCTTACCCTCTATCATCATTTTGACACTCTTTGAAAATAACGGTAAATATTCAGATTTTTTTTTTCTTACTTAAATTCAAGAACAAGCGCTGGCCCTGGTATTTAAATAGATGATGGTTCAATTTAGCGGTGTTTGGTATTCTATATTAAGTATCGCAGAGTTCTAGATAAATCTTGATAAAGATGTTATGCATGTTATTATAAATGAATCTATTAATTTTTAAACAGTACCATATACGCAAAACTGTAATCAATTGACCACACAGATGCATTTCTTTTGTATAAAACTGTTTGAAATATTCAAAATATTCAAAAATTCTAAATTCACACAGTTTTCAAATCATTTATTGTTTAAAATTCACTATGATTGGTCCAAAATATACATTACTGTGATATTCATTTGCCATAGCAAGGGTTACTGGGTATTGAATCGAAAAGCAAGCGTTGTGAATATTCAGCGTGAACATTATCAACAGTAAAACTTAATATGATAGAATATAAGATCTTTGTCCTTGTTCATGTTGTTTTTAAAAATTATTGAAAAATATCGAAGAAAAACAACGATTCAATCAAGTCATCCTTTGCCAAACGCGATTTCGTAGTGTATACCATGAAGTAACATGAAGAAAATTTTAACATCATTTTTTGTTTTGTTTGGAAAATGTAATTTCCGAATCCCTTACCGCCTTTTGAATGAATATTTGATTTATCATGTTTATGTTGTAGTAGTCTTTACCAATACTTATAAAATTTGTGACGGTGCTCGTGTTGTATATCAGAATTGTTTGCTTTCTGATAATATATCGTAGAAACCCTTTATATCATGATGCGATAAGACGACAACAATAGTTTTTTCACAAAAAAATACTGTCAGACAACAATTTAGGAATGGCTATTGAAGAAATATCATTTCAAACGTGTTTCAAAAGGCATTGACAATACTCTTATTAGAGTGTTTTTTTGTTATAAAACAAATCAGACGAGTTCTTAGAAAGAATGGATGTGCATTTCTTTTTCTTTTGTAAAATCTGCAATTCCTACCATAATATCTCATTTGGATAATTTTTTTTCACTGATTTAATTGTTATGAACTGACATGTAAACAACTTTCAACAAATCCATATTTGTAGTCTAATTTGGATTCTTTCTTTTTAAATGCACGCAATAAACATTTTTTCTGTGCATGCATCTTTTATTGACCTAAACTGAAACAATTTCTTTAACATATCGGCCTGGGTATTAACCTTCTACCCATCTACCGGTTATGAACGGATCTAAGGGTGATTTCCGGTCATTATTGATAAGACAATGTTATAGTCAGTATTCAATTCACATATTAAAATATGTTCTAGGTACCTCACTACTTAAGAAATCATTAATGTTTTTGTAAGAAATCAAAATATTGTACTTACTATAAAGATAGTGTGAATGCATCAAATATCTCAGGGGCTGGCGGGGGACGTACTTCTATATACAGATTGGACTTGCTGCTGGAATATGCCACCTTTTAAAGCGTGAAAATATGTGAAGAGGTCGGGAAAACTATCAGAAATTCACGATAAGGTCAATAAAGTTCCCTATACCTACCTTAGTTTTTTTTCTTTGTATTCCTGGCTTTTTATTAACATATTTCCTCTTTTTTGACACTCTTGATACGAAAAGGGATACATTTTGAAATCACAATAAAATTAACTGTATGGGGTAACAAAACTCCAGCAATTACCCCATATCAAGTATTGGAGTATCTCCCTCCCCCGACCTGCAATCCGAGTCAAATATGCAGCAAAAATCTACATTTTAAATGCTTGAAGACTAGAAAAATGAACTAAATTGTTGTTGCAATAATATATATCAATGTTCAAGTGTTATGTTTTTTTAGTGAAACAGTTATCAATGAAATACACTCGTTAAAAATCTCTTACAGATATAATGGATTATCAAAGTTGTGGAACCCAAGCACCTGTTAATGAAATGCGCATTGTACTTTTGGGTAAAACTGGATGTGGCAAAAGCAAAACCGGCAACACAATTCTTGGAAATGTTGGCTACTTTGTATTTGGTGGTACCTCAAATTCAGTAACAAGCGAATGCTTTCTGAGAACGAATACAAGATTTGGCAAGAAATTTGATGTCGTCGACACTCCAGGAGTGTTTGACACTAAACGATCCAATGAGGAAATCCTGCATGAAATAAAACGATGCATTACCCTTACATCTCCTGGACCAAACGCAGTAATATTATGCGTGAAAATTGGAAGATATACAGACGAAGATAATGCGGCATTGAAGCATTTTGTGAATTATTTTGGAGAAAAATTACTCAAGTATTCGATTATTCTTTTCACACATTTTGACCAATGGCAAGAGGATAATGAAGGAATCACACCACCATTGTCTGAAGAAGAATATATAAAAAATATCGCTAATGATTATTTACGTTCTATTTTTAAAAAGTGCAACAATCGCTACATTTTTTTCAATAACCGACTGAAAGAAAAAGAACAAGAAGATCAAGTAAAAAAACTTTTAGCAATGATTGAACACATGATACGTGTCAATGACCATGGCTGTTATACGAATGAAGATTATGAGAAAGTTGAACGACTCTTACAAGAGGAATTGGTAAAGGACAAAGGGAGGACAAGAGACGATGTGAAACGAAGCACAACGTTTTTTCAAAAAGTTGTTGCTGCTTTGAAAAATTACTTTGGATTCGCTTAATAAGTTTTGAACACTTTGTATATTTAGCTACGTGTTCACTTTGAGTTTAGATTTGTATGAAAATAAGTTATAAATTCATTAAACATCTGTTATAAAATATCAAATAAATGGTTTATGCCATTCAATTACTGCCTGTCAGAGTGTTGTTGAAAGTGCCTGGATAAGGTTTAGTTTACAATATCACTCGGTTAAGGGCATTTCCAACAGTTTGTTTCTGACGGTGATTTTTTCCTTTAAGATATATACTAGAACACACCCGTGGTATCGCGGGTCTGTGACTGAATTAAAGAATAGAACTATGCGTAAGCCTTATTTAAGTATTGGTATTGTCATCTGATTAAGTCATGCCGATTATAAGATGCACAGTTTTCTCTACTTTCAACATCTTTATGTTTGAACCCGTCGACCTGGAACTTATCAATTATTGGTATTATTAATTTTATTTGGAAAACAAAAGGGACTGGAAAGGAGTATTTTTTAATCAACAGCATTGTCCTGTATGAGTTATAAATAACGTTGAATTCTTTGATTCGCTGTTTTACGTTATTCCGGCTAACAAATTGAAAACCTTATTATAAGTCCAGATTTTTATTATTCGTCTTGTCATCTTAGAAAGTCATACTGATTAAAATACTACAATCGGGAACAATGTGACAATGATTGAATTAAGAAGTGTCAACCCTGTGATTACGACCCGTGTATATAGCAAAATACATCGTTTGGTGGTGCGCCTGTCTGATTCGGAACGTACAGATAAGGTAATAGGTAACAGGTGAATATACTATTGGTATCGGTATCAGATTCGACCCGGAACTTCTCAATTAATGGCAATATTAATTATGTGGAAAACAAAAGGGTCTGGAGTGGTGTAATTTTCAATCAACAGCATTGTTCTATATTAGTTATATATAAAGTTGATTTGTTTTATTCATCGTTTTTACGTGATGACGGCTGACAAGTTGGACCTCGTTATTTTAGTATTATAGATAGGCATTATTTATCTGCTGAAATTAAAAATGTAATAAAAAATATACCTTCTCGTACTACCTTTTGAGTATACTGAGATTTCTCAGATATTTGCTAAAAATTCGGATTTGTGCACGTATTTTTTCCTTCCGACAGAAATGTATAACTTTTTTGTTTTAAAAGATAGAAACAAGCTGTTTTTTTGTTATATTATTTATAAGTTCTCTATTATATAACTATTCTTTAAATTTATAAAATGTTTTGTTCAGAATTAACATTAATACATCAAATGTTCATAAACGTAGAAGAAAACATCATTTTGTACTGTATATTTATCAAATTAAAAAACAATTGCATCATTGATTTTTTTATGAAATTGGTACAAATCACCTTCATTCGTAAATAAACCGAATGTCATTATAAAAAAAGAGGGGTCAATGAACTCGTTTTAAAGTTAAATCAGTTTCAATGATAAAAATCAATCGCAAAATGCATCTTTTCCCGATATGTCACAGTTACGTCATTTACATATGCCCTTAATTCGATTAGGGTGAAGGTTAGTACCTGTTAGTGGTTGTCGTTTATGTTATAGATAATGCATATTTTAACGTTTTTCTTGTCATAGAACACAATGAGGGTGTCAAATGAAAGACCGACCGTAGAGAAATCTATATTCGGGTAATCCTGACGCCAATCTGTGTGTTAAACGACAAAACAACCATAAACTATGCATTATCTGACTTATAAACCGTAAAAACAGTATTGTTTTTTATAAAGATTTTAGAATTTTGCATCCTTTTTGCCGACCTCTTTTTAGTGGGATATTCCTTTTTATTGCGTTAATGTTTTACAACTTTATCCTTTTTTCATCTGAGCGTAACTGGTCAGTCTCGTGTGGACACAACGCACTTCTGGTGTATTAAGTTTTTAACCTGGTGCCTCTGTTCTATAAGGTCTCCTATTTATTTGTATTGTAGTCCTGTATATAGTTAGCGTTTTGTATACATAAGACTTATCAGTGACGCTCATATCAAAATATTTATAAAGCCAAACAAGTACAGAGTTGAAGAGCATTGAGGATCCAAAGTTCCAAAAAGATGTGCCAAATACGGCTAAGGTAATCTATGCCTGGAATAGGAAAATATGTAATGTAATGTAATGTTTTGTTGTCATTTTAATGTTATATTTAACATTGCCATTAAAGCGGGAGGTTTGATATGCCACAAACCAGGTTCAACCCACTATTTTGTTCTTATCAATTGTCATGTACCAAGCCAGGATAATGGCCATTGTTTTTTTAGAACTGACAGGAAGGGAGCATAAATACATGTGTACGATTATAAGTATACGTAGGTCCTTAAATGATTTTCTTTCCGATTGAATCAATTTTAAATCTTACATACGAATATGATAAATCTTACTTTTTAAAAGTGGATGAAAGTTTTACATTAACATTCATCTGCTGTTTTTATCTTAGGTCGGGTTGTTGTCTTTTTGACACATTCCCCATTTTCATTCTCAATTTTATCTCTTTTAAGTCTAAAAATGTCTCTGTGTTGTAGCGATAAATTGACAAAACATTATTTGTTTTTATAATTAAAATGCGGGTAATGACGTCTTTTTTACACCTATCATATATTTTTTAATAGTTTCCCCAATCAGCCACAAAAATGTTCAGACGAATACAATTTTGAATTTGATAATAGTTAGATCTTAAATCAACGAAAATGATGACCTAAAAAAGGTCATTATTTGAGGCCTTGGAGCGTATTTCATTGAACCATGATATCGTCCGGGTCGATTCTTCGAAATAATGACCTATTGATTTGAAAGAAAATAGCTCCATACACATGATACAGGTATATAATGATGTGGTTCATGAATATTTTTCGTTTTTATTCCTTTATACAGACTAGACCATCCCGTTTGAGTGGTTTTACACGAGCAATGTTTTCGGGGCCTTCTTAGTTTATAGCCAATGCTCCGTCTTAACGACCGTACTTTTGACCTGTTATGCCTTACTTTAACAAATTGTGATAGATGTTTTCGTATCTAGAGAACACAATATGCATACAAGGTATGTATTATCCGTGCCTTTTTACCAAACACGTTGCCATGTGGCCCCTAACATCGAAGGCAAAAACAAATCTAATTTTGTCACCTATCCCAAGTGAGGAGCCTCTGGCCTTTGTTATTCTTGTATTAGTATGTATTTTTGTGAATTTTAGAGTTAAGTTTCACGTCTTTTTCACTTAACCAATACACATATTTGTGTGTCCAGGGGTTAACTGAAACTCTTCTCCGCGTTAAGGCATTTCTCACTCTCTTGAAGACCCATTGGATTCCCAATTTTTTGAAATAATCACAATTTTTATTTTTCATGTTTGTTAAAGATCTAGACATATTTTTAGTTTTGTGTGTCTATATTTTTATTTGCATCTTATCTGTCAATATTTTACAACTTTAAGTCCGTTAAACACAAACATATTGATTTATCGTTTACATATAGATAATTTGTTTGATCATATCAGTACATTTGTGTCATTATATGAGGCAGAAATCTTTTTAAATATCCTTTCATTTTTCATGATGTCGTATAGGAGGTAAAAAATAACATATTGCTGATAAAACATACAGATTGATAACGAAATTAGTATCTATAATAATGTATCATCACTATCATACAACAAATCACACTCATTCAATCCTTCATTAATTTAAATAAAATCTACCTTCAATCTCAAATTACACAGGCAAATTTTGTTCACGTGAAATTTACGTGAAAAGTTAACGTGAATTTCACGTGAAGTGATTTCACGTGAAATTCATGTGATATTCACGTAAAATTAATGTGAATTTCATGTGAAATTCACGTGAAATGAGATTCACGTGAAATTCACGTGAGCAAAATTTGGATGAGTATACAGGAAAACAATAAATCAAAGGTACACTGTGATTCCCTAAGATTTAGTCTAATAGATAACAAAGCATATAATATTTGCATACGGTAAAATATATGCGTTCAACCAAAGTATTTGCTTATTTAAATTACGGAAAGAGAAACATTAGACTTATTGGCTACAAAACAACACAACATAAGCCTATCTCTATACAAAGTAAACATAAACGCAGTGATGAACGGACTTTAAATTACAATTATTGTGGTTTCATTAGCAATTATACATTTTTTTATAACATACATATGTTACGGGTATAAGTTTAGTTTCTGCTAAATAAAAAAAGTCGAAAGTTTCGAAAAAAAACTTATTATATCTTCAACCTTTAATAGAGGATAAAACTGCAATGTATTTTTTATTCATCATCCTATGATCAACCGTCTATCAATGTTGAGTATTCTCTGTCTGTTATTCTCATGTCACTTTTTAAAAGAGTGTCATAAATATATATGTAAATTGTAAAGATATACTCTGTATCAATTTCCAAATACCAATGCATGAACATTTTTTTTATCGCCTGTATATGTT
Source organism: Mytilus edulis (assembly GCF_963676685.1). Taxonomy (NCBI): domain Eukaryota; kingdom Metazoa; phylum Mollusca; class Bivalvia; order Mytilida; family Mytilidae; genus Mytilus; species Mytilus edulis. The sequence goes on from NC_092354.1 coordinate 19,018,581, forward strand.
TGTCTTTAATATTATTCCAGAACAAAATTTTCCTATATACGAAAGGAGTGGAACATCTCAAACTAATTACCGGTATATGCTCCTCAAACGGTTCAATTATAATCTGATAAGATTTTTTATTTCAGATTTTGACATAATTGTTTAGTCAAAATGGGGTTCACGTATAATGAAGGTTTGAGAATTATACTGCTAGGAGTTCGAGGGTCAGGAAAAAGTCGAACTGGAAACTGTTTACTTGGACGACATGGCGAACATTTTGATTTTCGATCGTCATTAAGCACTCCAGCTAGGATTGATTCTTACTACCATAATGACATACCCGTATCTGTTGTAGAATCACCCACTGAACGCATCCACTGCTTTGACCGTTGTCTTTATTTAGTTCATCCTGGTCCTCATTTTTTTGTTCTTTGTTGTAAAATGGAGCGAAGTACGTATGAGTTCAAGAAATTCTTTTCGAATGTAGAAGAGTATTTTGGTCGGAATATTTATAATTTCATGATCATTGCTTTTACACACTTCGACCAGTGGAGAGATGACATGATAGAGCTTGGGAAAGAACCAGATACTGAATTATTTATCAGATCTTTACCAAAAACAATGACACAAATCCTGAAAAATTGTAACGAGAGATTCATGTTCTTAGACAATAGGCAAACTGGAGAAATGCTTGAAAAACAATCTTTGAAACTACGTCAAGATATGTTTGAAATAAAGAACGAAAGAGACGAAAAACACATTATATACAAAAAAAGCACTCCTTTCTGGACGAAGTTCTGCAGATGTATCTGTTGTTGTTTATATCAGTAATGTGTTGTGTGCATAAATACAAAGCAAAAAAAAACATGCAAAGAGATTGGCATATTTGCCTTTTATAAGTTAATCTTGTAAATCAACAGTAGTTTTATTCTTTTTTTGTTACCATCAAGTTTACAACACTAACATATTACATTATTTTCTTTTAATATGAGTTTTAATATTTGTGTCATTTCGTCAATTTGAATCAATTATTGTATACCAAAAAACGTAAAAATGAAATTCGATTTGATTGTGATAAACATGATTGATAAACATGAATAAAGAATGACTAATGAAAAACAATAACAAGAGCAACATTATAATAGAAAAATAAAAACCGACCACTAGCACATCCTATGTCGTAATATGGTTACCGAACAACTTCATGGTAAAGGCTTCTAACCAAATATGTTATAAACAAAATACAATGTATATAGATAATAAAAAACGACCCTTGTATAATGGTTGTTTTATAAAGATATCATCTTAAAAGATAAAACTGTTTTAAAACATAAATTACGTTCTATCAAATATATTGATCGCTGATATTAATAATAAACGATAGTCGCGAATCGAGAATTGATCAATCGTGAAGTTCATCAAAGGAATATTCTATCGGCTGTGTAATACAAATTTTAATTTTTGTAAACAAATTAAACAATTCTTTTCAATTGCCGCGAAATATGACCCAAAAGCTATTTGAACACAACTTTTAAATCCAGCTATAAGGAATACACCTATGAAAAAACCCACAAAAGGTATTGAGCAAGTCATATATTTCTTACGACTAATCGAATTTTTCAATATCAAATTTTTGACAGTATTTTTAACCACCCTATACACACAACTATGCGTGTATACAAAAACCGAAATCTTCAAACAACTTACAGAGAAAGTTTTATAATTATTTCTATTAATACAAACATGCAGAGATAAGATTAAACAAGACGTGTATTCGCGACGCAAATATATTCACTATGTTTTGTAGAATTAAATGGTTTTGGCAACGCTGTGTTTACCGGAACAATATGAAACTCGATATTTCATTTATAAAAATTGGTATTATAAAAATCAATACAATTGTTTCAAAGAGTGCAGAAGGCTATCTGAATTGGAAGAGGTGGATTTGCAGCCTACAATTTTTATTTCACTTGCAGTAATTTTTTTGGACAATTAACATTATTCTTGTCGAAAAACTATCAGAGAACAGCAGTCATCTTTTTTCTCTTCAATTGATTTTGTTTGATAATTTGAAAAACAAAATGGGTGATAAATACACACGAACTTTCTTTTATAGGAAAAGGTTTGTTTTGATGCCGCAGTAAACATTCTGTCATGGACTATCATACATTAATTTCTACATTTACTATTCTTCTGCAAGTTTGAACTGTATGTCACATAGTGTTGTGATTGAAAAGATATTTTTTAACCTGTAATTCAAACGGGAGATTCGGCTAGTCATAAAACCGTTGTTCGTCTCTTTTAGTTCATTTGTTCGTTCGATTTAAGTTTGTAACCGGGACTTATTTTCACTTACTCGATTGATAATTTTTTTAACACCTGTATACTACTGTTGCCTTTTTATGACATTTTACATTGTTATAGCAGCAAAGCGTTGAAGTTGTGGCAACTTTAATGAAGACAGCAATAACGTGGTGAATTTTTCTGCAGACAATCATGGATTAGAATAAATAGGGTCTAATAACTGAACATGTTAACTGCAATCAGAATACATTTACACGTTTGCGTACCAACACCTTACACGTTTGTGTTTTAAAAGGTAATTAAACCAACAATAATGTTTGAATAAACGTTGAAAAACGAAAAAAAAACCAAACCCCGATATAATTTTATCTTGTTATTATCGATATATTTTCAATTTAATGTATTTTAGCCATTTGAACACCTGAACGATTTAGCAAAACACGTTACTTATATCCTCGTATTTTGCCCAACAGAAGTGAAGATCATATCAAATGAATGTTTTATAACGTTTGTAAATAGATCAGCTCGCGAAATAAAATAAAAGTTTTGATTCATACCACTTACCACCCGAATATACATTTAGAATGCCGAAATACATTTATCAAGGCTTGTTAATCGCATATATATTTCCATCAAATCTTTTATAATTAGAAAAGTGTTAAAAAAAATAATTCCAAAAGCACTAATCACCCTTTTTTCTAATTACTATTTGCATGTGCATCAAAAGTGGCAAAGCAATTATTAATCAGTTTATTGATGATGACTACATAAGGCTGAAGCAGAAGTGCAGAAGTAGAACCGTGCTTGTGAAATCCCTGAGCAGAGAAACGGCGTTATAAGATAAGACACGTGTCTCAAAAGACGACGACGGACAGTTTATGATTATTTTAATCTAAGCGTTTTTTTCTGGGCTACTTAAAAAACTGCCATATACAAAAATCACTGATATGTAGCCAAGGTCAAGGTTGAGGCTGAACTCATTTTATTTCGATATCGTGACATGTGATTGCGATACCTACAACAGTGATACATGTATCTGATTAGAGACACATGTGTATATATTATATATAAAATATTTAAAAACATATCTGAATTAGTTGTGGCCTAAATTTTAAATGTTATGATAACACCACATATTTCTGTTTTTAAATTAGAAAATTATAACATACTGTTGTACAATAACTGTAGTCGCTCTATGTCCCCATTGTGACGAAGTGGATTAAGTCAGTAAGTCAGTTTTACAATATTGACAATGATTTTCCATTTCGACAAAATAGTCTAATACATGAGTTTTGAAGAGGTAGCGAACTTCATCGGCAGTGGTTTACACTACCAACTGCTTTGATTTTAAAATGGCAAGTTTTTATGCTCGACTAGGTCTCGACTTTACTTTATTAATCTGATTCAGTATTTGATGATCTTGGTGTACATTGTAGTTCTGAAATGGTCATGCCCAAGATAGCTGCATAGTTTGATGAAAACTTGACTTGAAAAAGTAATAAAACATTTTAAGATTCCTATCTGAATTTAACCATTTTTATTTTACCTATATTATAAAATTTAATTCTTTCATTTCACAGCAATAAATCAAACTACCAAATAAGCTGGAATGTTGAAAGATCAATATTTAATTTAGTGAGGTGGGCTGATTTACACCAGTCAATACTTAATTGGAAAGTTGAGCCTTGGTCAAGACCATTTCAGACTGCACCAAGATCACCAAGTACTGAATGAGACTATTTAAGTAAAGTCGAGACAATGTCGAGACTAGTCAAGTTAAACGTGAGCACAACAACTGGTCTTTTCAGACTTTAAGCAGTTTGCATTGTTATAAATCAACCTTTAGATAAGCTGAAAAAGAGACTGACATCCGGTTTATTTATTTGTAGTACTGTTTCTGGAAAGAAGCGTTGATTGGATTCTCCTAAGGTAAAAATTCAAGGAGCTAGGCAATTGCATGATGATTCCTCCTCATTTAAGTTGGTTTGACCCTTTTAGAACTTGCATTGTTTACACTTGTTTCTGACGACGAGCGCCTATGAAACAGTCGCTTGTATGGTCTTCTTGAAGCGGGCGAGCATGAAAGCATCCATTCTCGATGCCAACAAGCAATGTAAAACTTTCTACAAAAAATTGAAAACGTACGGCCAAAAATGCGAATTTATTTGTTCATTTTTCACCCAAAAGTTTAAAAGGACAGATATATACATGGTACAAATGTATACCATTAGCATAAAATTAAAAAAGGTAACATATATATTTTCATTTTGTACGACTGCCAATAATGTCATTTTTTACGGTAAGCAAATGACAAATAGACACCTTTTTGTATTATAGTCTCATTGCAAATATTTAAAAAGCGAATTGAAAAACCTATCAAAGTAAACATTGCTCATGTAAATTTTAAAACTTTAAACTGATCTGACATTTTTGGACAATTTTTGGAAAGATTATTAAATTACTAAAATGCCAAGTTTGTTCACAAAAATGGGCAACTGAAACAGAATAGCTCTTATAATTGAACATGTAGAAGGCATGAAAGTATTGAAAGGAGTAGGGGCAATAAGGCCCTTGCTTAGCCCAAAAAATACTGCAAATTTAAAAGTTATCATACATATTCTTGAATAACTGAAAACTTGACTTTGGTATAAGGTACTAAGAAAAGCAAAACAAATTTGACATCGACCAAGTTACCATGGTAACAAATCATGACTTAATTTGCATATTGTGTTAAATTTCGTGATTTTCCTTGTTTTTCATTAAATTTTAAGTATATTTCTGATTGAAAAGTATGTGCGCATCTTAGAAACAACTTTATATTTGGTGAGATTATGCCAAGAGTTTTAATAAAGCTTCTGTTAAATTATTTTGTTGTTTCTTGGCTGCGCATGATGTTTCCACAACGGAAATAAAGATAGAAAACTGCATAAATTCTGTAGGTTTTCATCGTTAAATCGTCTTTATCATGTTTATGTTTTTCATTTATATTTCTTGACCCGATGCATTTCTAAACATTATGTTCCAATTTAAAATGGTTATCAAACATTTTATTTTCTTGGGCCAAAACTAGGCCTTAATGCCCCTACTCCTTGTATAGGGATATTTGGCCAAACTTTTCGGAGTTTTTGATCCTCAATGCTCTTCAACTTTGTACTTTATTTGACTCTTTTTTCAACATTTTTTTTCGAACATCACTGATGAGTAGATAAAACACGCATTTGGTGTAATATAAAATTTATTCAGAATATTGTATTATATTAAGAAAATCATGTAAAGATATTTATTAAAGATTTGTTTCTGCCGATTCCATCGAGTGTGTTGCTCAAAGGTAGTATTCTTGGTTGTCCTGCTTGCGAGCCGAGTTGTGAAGTCATTATAAGGTAAGGTAAACTACCTTGCTTTAAGAGTAGACAATTCACACAGATAAAAAATATATCTGTATGTAGGACTATGCTTCTTCGAGAGAAGGGTAGTACACCTAATGACTTCACGGTTCAGATAACAAACAAGCTAACCAAAGATATTCCACTCAATGGAATTGGCTGTAAATACAAGTGTTTACTTTTAATATTTGCAACTAATACTATCTTGGATAAGGTAGTAAAAATATCAAAATTGTTTACATTATGAAACGTTCTGATGAAACCATGAAGCATTAAAATTCTGTTCTATGAATGAATAACACATATATCATGTATATGGCAATCTTTTTTTTTCACAAGACTTAACGTTATTTAAAAACCACAATTTTTCTTCACCTTCAAAATAACAGTTCACTGTTGCATTTGATGATTATTATTGCTAAGATTTATATTTACAAATGTAAATTGGATGAAAAGGAACCAAGTTTAATATGTCTAATAGCTAAATCATAAAATTATCAGGAAAACAAACAGTATATAGCAAAGAAAAATAGTAACACAGATTTTTTTATGAATTGTGGTCCTCGTAGATTACATTATTACTGATAACTAACAATTACAAGATGCATCACGTATTGTCTTGTTTTCTAATTGGCTGTCAGTAACTTCAAGTCATCTTCGATGGGTAATTTTTGAATGGGGATGAATAAGTACCCTGCCAAGTACACTCTAGTTTTTGTTAGATGTTCACCTGTAGTGTATCGATCGGATAAATCTACCGATTTTTACATTTGTTTTTATGTTATCTTTTAACCAACGTGCTATCACATGTGAAGGGAATGTTTGGTATGCCTTTAAACTAGGTAAACCGTCTCACCTCATTATGTTTTGTAAAGCCTGTCCCAAGACAAAAATATGTTTGCCTAATTTGTGTTAATCAACACTCACAACCGAGCAGGATTACGTTTATCACTCAGTTTAATTTATCTGCTTACGAAAAACTTGTATTCGTTAAAAAGTTCCACCTCTGATTACAATAAAATTAACGGTACCAATTTTCTTGCACCAGATGCGCATTTCGACAATACATGTCTCTTCAGTGATGCTCGTGGCCAAAATATTTGAAATCCAAAGCTTATATAAAAGATGAAGAGCTATAATCCAAAAGGTCTGATACAAGCTGATCATTTTATCAAAGTAGAAAAGTAATTGTAGACGTAACGAAAGATACATCATTTAATACGGAAGAAAAAAGACAATTTGACCAATACAGGTTCACACGATCTTTTGATTGATCCCCTTTTGAAGATACGAAATATGTCTCGTTAAATAAATACGTAAGATAACCTTTTTTGAAATGATAAACGTAATTTAAATAATTTTTGTTACATAAGTACGTAGCATGGAAACCATAAACAAGTTTGTAACAAATTTGGAGTCTTTGTTTTGTTATACTTACTAGGGATTGAACGTTTTCATGTCGTGTGGTGAATGATAAATGACCCAACTGATACTTATTGGAATTTGAAGTATTGTTGTATCTAAAATTGAATTTACAAATGCCGATAAATATTAATTTCAATGCTTGTTAAATCCTAGTAACTTCAATAAATCTTCGCCGAATATTTAATTTGATAAAACTTGATCTTCACAATTTAGTTTTAAAAAAATGTTCGAAAACATATTTACTACCAGGGGGTATTTACAAAACGTGAATGTGCAGATCATCCAAAATCTGTAAAATGTAGTGCTCATAATATTTGCAGTTCTAATATAATCTTAATTCAAGGCACTATATATTGAATGCATTTGAAAATTTTAAAACGGTTTTAATATATAAATATACATTTTTTCCAACATTTTGATGATTTCGTCTAATCTTTTTATTAATTAATTGTTTTAATAATTAATTGTTGGTGTTTTACACAACTTGCAGCACCTGGTTCCCTTGGTAATTTATGTTATTTATTGAGTTAAGCCCTTTCAACTGATTGTTATAGATGGTCTTATCTTATACTTTTACACGACTAGTTTAACAACGTAAAAAAAAAGATAAAAAAATGTTTACTTACTTGTCTATGTTCCTTTTATTTGTTCATTATCTTGAACAATATACATCTGTTAAGGTAACATTAAGTTTTTACTGTCAATGTTATTTGGTCTCTTTGTGGGGAGTTGTCTCATTGCCAATCATACGAAATCTTCTTTAAGAAACATAATTTATTATTTTAAAAAAGAAATAATTGTGGACCATGCGGGAAATATGTGCATATGCTCGCTTATTAATAAGACCAAAGTATTTTGTTATAAAATTGGAAATATATATACCATTCAGGGAAAAATAAACTATAAAACCGTGTGCTTTACGTGTAGGACAAACAGATGATACACTATATCAACAGATGCTATTGAACCTTTAAAATATTATAGCAAACTAGACGATTCGGTAGCAAACTGTTAAATTTGACTTAATCATTGATGACACATTTAACAGTTTCAGCAATGGAAAGCATTGTTGAAATAGAAATTAACAAAAATTAGATAAGCCTTTTGTATAAACACTTCAAAACTTTAGAGCCTATTTGACTCAACGCAATGTATGAACGATATTTGTAAAAACAATAAAAAAACGTATACATAAATCTAAAAATTACATCCAACAGTGTTATAATTAGATTTATTTGCTGACAATTTTATATAATAAAAACTATATCATCATTTCCCATACATTTCGCCTTCTTCATTGGAATTAATTACACCATTGAAACAACAATTACATCGCTTGGATATATTACGTTATAATGACTACTCTGACGTTATAAAACAATATAACGAATATTAAATAACTATAAAAATACATATTGAGTATTATAGTTCACTAGTATTCGTTATATTGTTTGTTGTTTTGTTGTTTTGTTTTGTCGTTGTTGTTTGTCTTTTTGAGGGGTGTGACAAAATAATATGATATGATGTATGAAGTCCTCGAACATTAGTAAATTTTAAAACTACGTAATACATTTATGATTTTGAATACTTTCTCGAATTTACAAAAACATGGCAGTTGACAGATGATTGAATAGAATGTGCAATGACGAATCCAGATCACAGGATACAATCCACCGACGACAGAACCAGGCTGGTGAAGGTCTAATTGTTGAACCTCCCTTTCTGGTTAATTTAGCAAAATTGTTACAAAATTCTTTGGAAATCGTTTGCATTTTTGTTTTAATGATTTAATATAAACCAAATGAGGAAATTACTGTTGTTTATAATCTTTATAACGTGTTAGTTTGCTTGTTTGTCTTAGACATTATTACCTTTACTATTGAGTCCAGATTTGGAAATATCCTTTTGGTGTGGCTCGGTACTTGAACATCCAGTTTATTTTTTTGTTCTCTTTCTTTTTTGCTTAGTTGCTTTATATAAAGATTAATATTAAAAGCACAATGTTGATTGCTGTTCCTCTATTTTTACATTTCAACCTTTTTATGTCTTTTTATTTTGGCAAACTTCAAGGAATATTAGTCTTACTTGCAAACTGACTTTTATATACCACATTAAGACAGAATTTAATTACGCAATCGTGAGTTGGTGACTTATAAATTAATATATACTGGGAAAGGACACCATTAGTATGATTAGTTAACTGAATTATCATCCTTGCTGCTCTGTTTCCTAAACCCGTATATTTCAAAACTGTTTCAATTTGATACTTCTTTAACTTAATGTCAACATATTACAACAAAGTAACAAACAATGTTGTTTGCAGTAAACCATATACGATATTTGAGTTATGTGCATAGTAATTTTAAAATACTCTGATACAAGTTGTTATAAATAATCAGTTACAATCATCTTTCTTTGGTGACTACTATTTCATACCAGTTACGATCATCGACTACAAACCTCATACTGCACGAAAATTAGAAAATAACTTATCTCTCGAGTTGTCTTCACTTTCTGGTAAACCGTAGTTTTACGTTACGACTATCCTCTTACCATAACTGTCTGATATCTTAATCGGAATCGGAATATATAGGTGTTAGGGGAACTCCTAGAACACCGAAGAATGGAAACTCTGAGAAAATTGTAGAATGGAAAGTTCAAGAAAACTGTAGAAGTTAAAATAATGCGTCTGAGATAATGATCAATAATATCTATGAGTATTCGAGTGATTTCTAAGCAGCACAATTCTAATATTATTTTGTAAAGACTTATAACCAAGTTATGTTAACAATAATTTCATCATATATACCTAGAACGAATTTTTTTATTTACACCAGACGCACGTTTCGTCTACTAAAGATTTACCAGTGACGCTCGAATAAAAAAAATTAAAAGGCCAAATAAAGTACCACGTTGATGAGAGCATTGAAGAACAACAGTTCCTCACAATTTTGCAAAATACAGCAAATACAACATAGAAACATGTTATTATATAGGACACACAAAACGAATTATGCCGAAACAAAAAACATGATAATTATATTATCATGACAACTTATTGGCTTGATAACTACATTCTGTTTATCAGCTGTCAACAGCAGTATATATATTCTGGTACTGTAACTAGTATCAGATAATAATGTCAAAAGTTTAACGTTGATCGTTATATCCAACGAGTAAACGATGAGTAGCTCTTTATTTAGTTAAAATCCCTACAAAATAGTTAATCCAAATCCAAGTCAACTTTAACTCAAGGTGTTGGAACGTTATGTTTTAATTATTTAACTATTAAAGTTTATTCATGAAATACTGTACGCGACTTGAAAAAGACACGATCATTACTTGTATAACGTCTCGACCCCTTTTAATATATATATATATATATACTATTGATTTTTTCTTTGTTCTATCATAGTTTTAAAGGTATTTTCACGTGAACGTGAAATAATCCAAATTTATCCTTGTCATGTCATCCATTGAAAAATAACCTTCAGAGTTTTACGTTAATCCTGCACTTTGTATATTTGATGTTGAAAGGACATAGGGCTTTGATAGTGACAAATAGATAAATATATATTTTTTGTGAGCTACAAAAACTAACTTTATATTCTAAATGCAAATGCATATCCTACTAACATCATTTTTTTGTCACAGTTGGTATATTTTAGAAAGAAAAAAAATGTTGATCTAAAAGACGGAATTCAAAGTCTTTCTTCTTACAGATAAATGTTTGAATCATAACTAACACATGTACTACATTGTAGAGTTTACCTTTTTAACGAATACTGAGTTAATACATTTTTATAAATTCTCATTCAAAATAGATTTATTAACAATGTTATCATACATTCTGAGAAATGTCAATATCCATATCAAAATGAAGGTCAAATATAATGGTTTTTAGATAAAATACATGTTTATCATGACAAACATACTTTTATATGACCGTTTGTTGTGACAAACATTTATTTTCCACATTTTTTTTATTTTTGTTCTCATTCACTCATTGGTTGAAAGCGTTAACATTTTTAAGTTTCTATGGACTTTCCCTTTTTTAATTTGTCTTGAAGTTTGGTGTTTTTATTTGAACTTTCTTCGGAATTTTATTTTAGATCTTGATGACCAATTGTTATGTTTATGGTTCGTGTTGTTTATTCTTTAGTTTTCTACGTTGTGTTATGTGTGCTGTTTGTTTGTCTTTTTCATTTTTAGCCATGTCGTTGTCAGTTTGTTTTAGATTTATGAGTTTGACTGTCCCTTTGGTATATTTCATCCCACTTTTATATGACTTGTCGATATTGAATGTTTTTCTTTATCTTTAGTATATAATGTTTAAATCAACATTCTCATCAGAACAACATTACAAATGTCACTCAGTTTAATTATATAAAGGCGAGGTAGTATACCGCTGTTCGAAATTCATAAATCGATAGAGAAAAAAAAAAACAAATCTGGGTTACTAAAACTGAGGGAAACGTATCAAATATAAGTCTTAGAGAACTACGACACAACATAAACACAACACCAAAATGTAACACACAGAAACGAACAATATGTAACAATGGCCATTTTCCTGACTTGGTACAAGGCATTTTATCTGTTTAATTACATCTGTTTCAAGTAAATACATGTATTTGCTTCAAAGTTTCAATTCTTGATACAAGACGTTTCTACTATCTAAAACATATATAAGACTATCTACTATCTAAAAAAACATTAGCCAGAAAGGTAATTGAGGGAATAACGACATCAACATCATCTAATATTCAAGAAAATACACGATTTGATCAAGTACACAAGATCTTATAATTGCTATTTTTTTTGAAGATTTCTCAATATGTCTCCCTTACTGAAGAATATGAGATAACCTTATTTGAATGAAACACGTATTTTAAACTATTTGTTTTAGATATTGTTCCGAAGTATGGGAACTATTAACAGTAAATAGTACCCATACTTCGGAACAATATCTATAAAAATTATTTTGAAATCATTGTTTGGTTATACCTACTGGGTAATTTACTCATTTGTTTTCATGTCGTGCGTGGAATGATAAATAACCCAACTGATACTAAGTTGGATTTGAAGTATAATTGTATTTTAAGATAACTTTTCAAATGCCGATATATACCAGGGGGTATTTCAAATATAACAATACAACACCTGAATGTGCAGATCATCAACAATCAGTAGAATGTAGGGTTTATAGCATTTTACTTTTAATTTAATCTATATTCAAAGCGATGTGTAATAGATGCACCTGAGAATGACAGAGTATACCTGAAAAGAATCACCTTTAACATGACAATCATAGTCAAGAGTAGGCACAATTACTGACAAATGTAATCGATTACATGAAAGTATTTTATGCAATCGATTAATAATCGATTACTTAGATTTTTGTGCATAATCAATTGAAATCGATTAATTTATCAAAAGTAATTCCATTACTTTTCGATAACTGTCAATTACTTGCTTTTTTTTTATAATTAAAACAAATATAAAGTAAGTTAAACACAATTATGTTGATTAACGTTTGTATAGATGACTTCGATGTCTGATTAGTAAAGACTAGAAAGTTTGTTAACATTCTTTTCATTCTCTAAAAAAATTATAAACAGTATTATATTTATAGTGTCAAAGAGGGATGCATGCATTTTTTTCTGAAAAGAATTTCAATGCAGAGGCATTGGTTCATCGTTAAACGGATTTTGTGTACGTTCTTATTTTTTATATACATGTATATCATAACTTTATACGAAATCAAGTGTTTATCTATTCTAAGATTAAATCTTATTAAAATTGTGTTTTTGGAATCTTAATACGAATAAGCCCACTTCTTTAAGGAAGTAAAGACTTAACTTAACGGTGACCTATTGTTGTTAATTTGATGTGTCATTTTAGTCTCTTTTTGGAGAGTTGTCTCATAAGCAATCATACCACATCTTCTTTTTTATAATTAATACACATTTCTTTTTCAAATCTATTTTCTTATGTTAAATTTATTTTCTTATTTCAATATACGAGGAGTTGTCTTAATGAAAAGCACATACATTAATTTGTTTCAAAAGCTAGATATAAAGTATAATGGAAGGATATTTGGTTAATCATAATGTAGCTGGAGACAATAGATAAAAATATAAAGGCAGTTGATAAAGACGTAAGTCATATCAGTACTTCAAAGTGATGAATACATACATGTTTTCATCTAAAATAGGTTCATTAAACTATTTTAATAAAATAATTGAAACTAATTTGACACTAATAAAGCATGTAGTTAATTAATTGATGTATATTTAAAGCATCACATGCCAGTGGGACAGCATCAAATAGTATAGTAGCTTGAAAGAAATTCTATGAATAACATAAAAGAAAACCGTATATACATTCATGAACCTCCTTGGTCGAATTCGTTAACCGTAAAACGGTAATCCGAGTTCACATCTGTCTGATTATCACTTACAGGCTTTTTAAGTGCTGCGTTTATTTTTAGTTCTATATTTTTATCTGCTTTCATGTTAAAACATATTGATTTTTTTTAACTGAAATCAGAGCAGTCGTTATTAATTAGTTACAATTATAAGGTTTATAAGGTAACCCTATTTATTTGTAAATTGTGTTTCAACCCAGTATATTATGAATATGTCAGTGTTGTTAGGAAATTACCGTAGTAAACTATTGGTATAACTATCCATTAAAACACACACCAAAAGACCGTACTGATCCGAAAATGAGCAATATTGATACATTATGGTTAAGTAAAGAACATTCATATAAGTAGTCCAATATGTCGTTTTAACATCGTTCATATCATATGCTTATATTTGAACCGCTTTTATATCATTCTATTGAATAAATATCAGAACATTTCTTCTTTTTGTCCTTGTGATTGACATATTGATATTTTAGGACCTCAATTTCAGAAAAATGTGACCACTCTGGATTTTTACGACCAAACTTTTCTTATTGAACACGTTTTTCTCTTTCCATCGATATGTAATTTAGGTATGTGTTCTTCCAGAACATTAAACGTTTTAAAAATGAACTCTGGTTGCAGTACTATTACGAATCCTCTGTCTCTAACGGCAATAGTGCAATCAAATTTAATTGATATCTGTTGTTGTATTCAACTCCGTCCGAGTTCAAACAATTTAAACTCTTTCCAAGTGTACATTTGCACTAAAAAGGAGCTATTCTAGTGTGGATACGCAATTTAAGCATAACTTAAAAACTGGAGAGATGTTTTCGGTGCATAAACAGAGTCATCTTAAACTTAAATATATCTATCGTACATTAATAGTATCAAATCATCCATTTTCAAAATTCAGATATGACGCATAATTGACAATTTTGCTACAACAAGGAGTTTGACGTACACTTGTATATAATTACTTTATCAATATTTCTTAGCTAAAATTAAAGACGTTGTAAACATATCAGATATATCAAAATATGAAAAAATATAAAAAAAAAGACATATTGAAATAAAAAAAGAGCATGCAAGTATATCAAAAAATATCAAAATAGTATTAATAAAGAATATTTAAATTAATGTTGAGAATAGCTTATAACATAACACTTTTATATGTTTTTAAATGTATTAAAAATCATATGAATACGAGGTTTGCATGGGTTAATGATCCACTAACATATATATGAAAGATAAAAAGTAAAAATGCTGTTGCACGACACTTTAAGTATTTTCCAATTAAAGAGAAGTAACCTGGATTTTGATGTACACTGTTCACCTAAACTAAACTTAAATATGATGTTTTATAAATATAATTGATCTGAAAGCAGTTACAATTGTTTAAGAAAACAAAGGTGTCCAGAAAATGAGATTGCAGTTATAAAAACGAATGCAAACAATACAATACATTACAAACAGCACATGTACGAAATCACATTTAATTTCAAGACGTTTAAGTTGCGGAAAGAAAGTATGAACTTGGGAAACAATACCAAACGGAGAAAAGTAAAAACAAGTGTGGTTCAACAACTTTTTTTCTTTGTTGTATTTCTTTTTAGCAACTTCGACAATTAATATTAAAAAGGGTATTGGATTACTACAATAATTATATCAGGTAAACATATTATCATAAAAAGTGCGTGTCGGAATCATTTCATGACAGTTTTATCTCGGATCACATACATGATAATTATCGTATTCTTGCTTTTCGTTTTTGCTAATATGCTTTGTTTACATGCATTTTGGTGTTTCTTTTATTTACATGACATGACTTTGTACTCATACATCCCGTTATTATGCTATTGTTAAATAGTTTTGTATTCTAGTCTTTCATTTATGCTAATGTGCTTTGTCTAATATATACCGTTTTATTATGTTTATGTTTCTTTTATACATATATGACGTTGCTCTGTACTTATATATCCCATCATTGTGTTATTGTACCATGGTAAATTTGTGTATTCTTGTCTGTAATCTTTGCTAATACGCTTCGTCTATATGTCATTTTCTGCTTCTTTGTTACATATCAAATTTGATGCGACTGTCATAAATATGAGAGATTTAGCTAGCTTAAAATCAGGTTTAATCCACCATTTTATACATATGAAAATGCCTATTTCAAGTCAGGCAGATTGAATTATTATCCATTCGTTTGAGGTGTTTTAGCTTTTGATTTTGCCATTTGATTAAGCACTTTTCTTTTTGAATTTTCCTCGGAGTTCAATATTTATGTTAAATATTTTTTTCCTATATGTTGAAAATAAAGGCAAAATATGTTTGTTTATAATTGTCGATAATATGACAAATGACTTGAAAACAATTCGAAATTTATGAACAAACATAGTTTCACATGGGACCCCACCACCCGGTTTAAATTATAAGTTTGTGGTATATTATTTCATCCAGATAATCCCCACGAATTTTGACTTTACAATTCAAAAGGTTCATATCATAATTACATGTAGTATACATATTAGATATCAGGGTAGTGCAATTTTGACTTCAAGTCAGGAATATGACATTTGTTAAATGTGATTCAGCTTTTGATTTTGCCCGATTTGATATGGGACTTTTTGATTTGAATTTTCCTAAAAGTTTGGTATTTTTGTTGTTTTACTTTTCATTATAAACTACATTTACCAGTACGATGATATGGTCCCAAAATTCAACTGTAATTGTTGCTGTAACATTAAATAAAGACTCCCTAATATCATCTGAACCATCGGAAATTCGCATTTTATAGATAAATAACATTGAAATAAGTTATTTTCTTATAAATTTCAAAGTAAGATGTCGAAAACGTATTCCCAATGGAGTAGCTTTACGAGGGAACGTATTGACCCTAGAATACATTGAAGCTATAGATAATAGCTAAACAAAATAACTAAACAAAATATCTAAAATAGCTGACGAATACAAATCCAGCAAGTTTTATCCCATTAGAACCTTCATGATGTCAAACAATTTTGATTTTATTTTTAATCGACAAATACCACAAAGAAGAACCACTATATTTATTATTTGAATGTGTATCTCACCAACTTGCATCTTTTTATAACAAATGTATTTGGGACGAAGGGTGTGGTTAATGATCTTCAGAAGAATTCAAAACATACAACTACATAAAAACTAATAATGTACCTGAAAAACTAGACACATATCATACTAGTGACAATGTTAACATCTCAGGTTCAATAACTCAATGTTCATCTCTTTATCGAACATCTCGAATTTTAACAGTAATATATATATACCTTTTCATTTAAAATCTCGGGTTTTAACAGTTGAATATATATATGTATTCATCGAACATCTCGGTTTTTAACAGTTAAATGTATATCTCTTCATCGAACATTTAATTTTTAACAGTACAATATATAAATCCTTTCATCAAACATCACGGGTTTTAACAGTCAAATTGTATCCCTTCATCGAACATCTCGGGTTTTAACAGCTAAATGTTGATCCCTGCATCGCACATGTCATCGAGGGCATGGTATTTTAACTTTGTTTAATTGCATTTTAGGCGGAAGTGTATGGATTGGAGCACATGATTAAACTCGAGAATCTCGTTTTATATGGGTGTCTGACAATACGCCAGTTACATTTACTGATTGGAGTACTAACCAGCCGGATAATTGGAGAAATGGTGAAGACTGTGTTCATTTTCTGAGTGGATCAAATAAATGGAATGACGCCGAATGTTTGCACACAATGGGATACATTTGTGAAAAGCATTAAATGCAAAAACAATTTGATGCTATAGACAGAAATTAGTTGAATTTATAGAAAGTTGTTCATTATGTATATTTCTTTCGTTTTTTCTCCTCTTCAAAACGAAATACTTACCATTGATGAGTAAAATTTGAGATCACATATAATTCAAATGCAAATGTTCCAAAACAAAACCATGAGATATCGTCCTCCTTGTCCTTTTCCTTCACCTTCTCTTCCTTGTCGTCGTTTACGTATAGGGTTTTTAGGAAGTCATGTAGGGAAGACACATTTGAAACAGCAATCATGCTGCATATATCAATCTTAAGAGTACTGCTGCTCTATTTTGAATGCGCATTGTGTATGATGGGGACATCACAGTAATAGACCTCAGTGTTGCTGTTAGATTTGTTAAACTCTAGTAATTCGTGGGACCTTTACAGCTTGCTGCTCGGTGTGAGCTAGTCGATGGAGTGTTGTCTCATTGACACTCATATCCCATCTTCTTATGTCTTTATACAATTTCATACTTGTCCATTAGAATTCACAGTCAGTCAGGGTACAAACAGAAAACTAAAGTATAAGGTCATAACTATAACCAAAATTTCATTTCCCCCCAAGCAAATATAAATTGATTTTTTTTCTTGTTTTGTACTGTTTCCCCTCTGTCTCAAGTAAAGGGAGGGATTTGGTGACGGCAAATATTGTTAACCCTACAATCCTGAAGTGCTTGTGCCAAGTTTTTTGTTTCATGTCAGGGTATGTTAAAGCCGACTTTAAGGTAATGTTTTTTCCGAATTATCGAAGGCCGTTTTTGTTTGTTTGTGTAATGACTTAAATCCACTCTGATGGAACTTTGGTGGATAGGTGTCTTATTGACAATCTAACTATTTTTATATTGTAGTATACTATACAATATAACAATATAACGAACAGATCTAGACCAGGTCTCTTTTTTTTCTAATTAATGTGTTACAGTTAACCTGTTTAAACTAAACCTCTTCGGAACTTGAGATTGTGTTAGGTTTTGGCCGATATGCGGTTTTATCAGGTTCACAACGCATACAATGTAATAAAACGGTGCTTCAAAACATGTTTGGTTTATACAGGTTTTCGGCTTATGCAGGATTCGGTTAAGCCAGGTTTCACTGTATTAAATTGTTTTCACTTAATTCATTGGTTCAGTTGCAAGTTTCTCTTTCTTGGATTGAAAAAAAAAATATGGGTTAATCTACTTCAAATTTTTCTATTTTTCATCACGATAATAATAGTTCATATAATTTTAAATTTCAAATAGTTCTCATATTTAGTAAGTAGAACATTGAGTCACCCGACACATATGCAATACTGTGGTTTCGGTGTTTATAAAAAAGTTTGTTGTGAAAGCCTTCAAAACTAACAAGTATTCTTAGATATCATTGGAAAAAAAGTGACTGCCTTCTCAGAAATATGTGTCTCTGACCTTACACAAAAAGAGTGGGAAAAAAGTTAACAGATAATCATGACACTTGTCTATACCCTACATACAGCAAACATCAGAGTCAAACATACATTTTAATTGAAAAAAAATCTGCCAAAGAGTCAATGTTTATTAAAAAAAGTAAAAATCACAAAATTACTGAACTCCGTGGAAAATGCAAAAAGGAAAGTTCCTAATCAATTGGCAATATCAAACACATTAACCGAATGGATAACAATGTCATATTCCTGAATTGGTACAGGCATTGTCTAATGCCGAAAATGGTGAATTGAACCTGGTTTTATAGATTGTTAAACCTTGCACTTGTATGACAGTCGCATACAATTCCATTATATTAAACAAAACAAACTGACATTATATGTAAAAAATAAAAAAATAGCGGTACAGCAGTCAACATTGTGTTATAATCTTCATCAGAAGGGAAATATAACCAAAAACCTATTGGAGTAACACTAGAAGTCCTAGAGTTAGTGCGTACAAGGGTCGAAATTATTATATTTGTTTGGCAGGATATTGCTTTTATTAACAAAGTGTATGCCATTATATAATACCATACTCAAATCGAAACAAATTGTTTAGCTAAAAATATAGCAATCAGCTTCATTTTGAAAGAGAGGAGATTCAAATGATTTATTACCAATAATGGAGAGGAAAATATCTAAATTTGAAAAATTTGATAATATGTATCGATATCACTTTGAAATTACCTTTAACCATATTAGACATATAATTGTAGGTTCACTTCGACTACTTTCAACTATTTCCTGAATCGTTTTGTTTTTAACTTTATAAAGTAGATACTTTACAATTTGCACGTTGATGGGAAATATCAAAGTCTGGTTAAAACAGGGGTAATTACTGTATGATATGTAACACGTGTATGTTATAATATTAAACGTTATATTTCAGAAGTTATGATGAATCTTAGGTTCTTACTCACTATTTCAAATTTGACCCTTGTTTATTCTTGTATATCCCGTCTGTGCAGATAGTGTTTCACTCGTTTTAAAGAATACACATCTTTGTTGTTCATTAGTTGTGAATAAGCGTTTCTTATTAAGAGAAATCAAAAATATGCAAACCTAACATATTTAAACAGTTATAATTAAAAAATAATGTATGGGGTGGATATATCGTGATTTTACCACGGGTTGGCCCTTATAGCGATAGCGAGGTGCAAAGTATCGACATAAAGGGACAACCCGTGGCAAAATCTAGCTATAGTCAAGCCCCCATGAATTATTTCGATTTTAATAGGACAAATACGGCATTTTATTTGGATAGAACCGCTCTAGTTGAAGGCATTATCTGCGGTTCCCATAAATAAACGCACTATTAATTTGACGTAAAAGAAATGAGCAAACTGAATATAAAGTGACATGCTTAAACTATTTGAAATAACATTTTAGATAGGTTTTGATGAATTTAAATGATAATTTTACTTAAATATGTTAAATGTTTACATAAATGGCTTATATAACACATTATAGCATTGTTTGTTTACATTTCCTTCTTGTGATGATTTTTGGTTTCACAAGCGTGTAGTTTCCCGTAAAATGCTTATTTTTTTACGTCAACGTTCTATGACGTCGTGTAGCTCATTCATAAAACAACATATGCCATGGGAGTACGATGTGAACAGCCCAAAGAATATATTCATATTTTACCACGGGGTGTACTTAAAGCGCTTGAAGGACGTCATGTTAGAATGTAAGATTACTTCGAAGTGAAATATTGTTGATTGGTTATTTTTGTTGGTACTTATTTTTAGACATTTCGGAAAAATGATAGTTTTGTAGATGTTTGATTTCGTGGTTTACCAAGAGTAAGTTTTCTGATGCATTGAACATTCTAAAAAATGGAAAACAACACGTTTTATAATTTATTGCGTCCGAAGCGCTATTCTGGATTTACCTTCATCAGGAACGCTCAAAGCCAAACATTTGAAATCCGAAGATGTATAAGTACCGAAAATGGTTGAAGAGCTATATGTCAAAAATACCTAAAATTAGGTTTAGGTTTCCCTAATTTGCAAAAATCATAAAATCATTAAAAATTGGTATCCCTCCATTAATATACCGGTAGACATCACAATTAAGCAAATTCGAAAAGTCTCTCACTTAACGATCTTTCATGTATTAGCCACATTGAAAACATTTTGAACTGTCAGTCACTATCACTCGAAGCGATCGTGTACATATCCGAAATGCCAATTTCAATGTTTATGACACGTGCTCTGAAATAATCAACATTCAGTGAGGTCCAAACAATTATGTGTTATCGGTTTGCATTTCTCATATCAACTACTAGTAAATGTCTGACAAAATGTCATAGATTTATTGCAGCATCTTGTTTTTACATTTATTCAGTATTGTGAACACTCAACTAGTGTACATATTTATTTAGGGCCAGCTGAGGCCCACTTTCATTTGTGAGGACCAATTGGTGACTTTGGCTGCTTTCTGCTCTTTGGTCAGGTTGTTGTCTCTTTGACAACATTTCCATTCTCAATTTTATGTTGAAAATAATATACTCTCGAGAAATAGTTGGTGCACATCGTTTTTTTTTATATAACCGCGTGGCATAAGGTTACTTCTATCTGGAGTATAACGGATCATAACTTTAAAGTGTGTTGGTGTCTCAAAGTCAGAAGAGCATGTCTTATAAGGGTAAATTGAAAACAACGCTGTAATGTTAATCGAAATCTTGATTTTTTGGAATTATAGAATCCATTTAAAATCAATGTTGGAGTGAGGGATTCTTGTTTCACTGAAAACCAGGTCAAGGTAAAATCCAATAATATCATTCTGATTACTAAACATCTTTAACATTGATTAAATACGAAATAGTTATACATGTATATGTGGTTGAGGATAATCTGGTCCTTGGTGTGAATGTAAACATTTAATTTAATTTAATTTGATGATTGTAACAGTTTTCATTTCTTATCATTAGTGCATGCTTGCAAACCATCCATGTGATTTTAATAGTTTTCATTTCCTATCATTAGTACATGCTTGCAAACCAAATCCATGTAAAAACAAAGGAACATGTTTTCCCGATGGCAAAACAGGATATAAATGTAAATGTGTCGGATGATACTCAGGACCTACATGTCAAGGTAGGACATTGATCTATAGATATTTGAATTTAGATTATTCCCATTGGCAGCAATTTTGAATAACTTAACAATTGATTTTCTTATTTGACCAGCTGAACTGAAACACGAGATACACACAAGTCTGATAAGGTCGTATTAATTAATTGAGCAAAACAAAACGGAAAAAAATAATTGTTCAGAATCTTGCGATCAATGTGACAAGTTGAATTTGACTGATTTATGAAAGAATATACACACTTATATCGTTAACATGGCGTCAAAGGAATTACCTTATACTCGAATTGTGTCAATCGAGGAATCCATAGTTTATTACATTCACTATTTCATGTAGAGAAATTGGATGATTTGTTAACTTGTTTATTGATTCCAAAATTATTCATAAAAAAGTAATATATATATATATCAGAATATCAACCTTTTTAAAAACGCAAAAAACTCGACGTCATATGGTTACCATGTAAATAATCATGACAGGACTATCATTTTTCTTCAATAATATTACAAATCTTTAAATCGCCCTCATAAACAATTAGATGCGCACTCAATATCGTCCAAAAAGACGTCGTTTAGATTGCATTTATATATCTCTAGTCTCAGACACTCTTGTTATATATCAGTATGTATGGTCGGATTTTCCAAAGTATATACTCATTTACACTATCATCAGAGTTTGTAGTTACAGAAGCTTTTTGCACATAATGACATCGTTTTGATACATAAGTGCTTTTGTTATAGAAATAAGTGCGATTCTTTTATTTAGACCACAAAATGCGAATCGTTTAAAACGTATTTTTAAACATGATTACGTTGCATTCAAAATTAATAATCTATTATTTTTCCTTTAAAAACGTTATGTTCTTTTTACAGAAAACGCCTGTAAACCAAACCGCTGTAGCAATGGAGGGAAATGCTCAGCTGACAAATTTGGAGACTACTCATGCGAATGTCGTACAGGATATTATGGTCCAGAATGCGAGAGTAAGTTTAGATCTTTTTAGAGGTTATTTCACATACTAATTACTTGATGGAACATTAAGAAGCTGTGCATTTTTTATATGCATAATAAGTTTCACACACTTACTCAAACTTGTGATATTGTTGATGCCAATACTATACATGTCATATATGAATTTGTAACTTTTACCTGTTTTGAAAATTGTATATTTCATAACAATTTTTTATTTCATTATTCATGTAAATGACTTTCATGATAAAGCTTTGTTACTCACAAGGTAGCTATACAGTCACTAGTTTCGCGTGCTGAAGTTGAAATCATCCGTTCGTAAATATTACGGACGTCATCAAGAGTTGGTTGACCGGGATGTGACATTAGACTCATCACCGGGACTGTAAAATGAGCAACAAGATATACACCCCATGTGGAGAAGTTTCTGTTTAGGTGTAATACCACCATTGATTTCCCCCTATTAGTCTTTGTTAAATTGGCAATTTTGAAAATATTGTACAGTATTTACCTTTATTTCAACCAAAGAAATACTTTGCATGAATAAAGTTTAGTCCTTTCCAGTGCTACAGTGAAAATTTCACACTACATTTCATTGCATATAAGAAAGTGACCATCACCGGAAGTAAACAACCCAATGGTTACACTGTTATTTACTGGTTACCTGCTTTGGTAACTATGTAACCTTAACTTTCCAAAATATTTTATAAGACCATCAAATAAAAAGAGAATGCTATTTTTAGACACATAACATACATGTTTATGACTCAGAAAAATTTAAGTGCACTGAAATGCAAGGTTAATTTTTTACAACTGTCAAATTCATGGGAATATTTTTTTAGACCTTCTTTCGCATACAACCGGATGTGACGTACCATGATTTGGTGTTATTTCCAGATCAACTGAGATCACTTCCAGTTTTCAGTTAACTATGTTGTGTCTGTCTGTCTGTCTGTCTGTCTGTTTGCCTTTTTCTTTATAACTATAGTCAGTTAATTTTCGACTTAAGAGTTTGACTGTCCCGCTGGTTTCTTTCGCTTTTCTTGAAAAGCAGCGGTGTCAACCATGTTAAGACAAAGATTGATATTAATACTTAATAATCTTTCACATAACTGCTAATTTAACGAAATTGCGAATTATCAGTTTCGAACCACTGACGACTGAGCTGATGATAACATAATACACTGTGCGTTATCAAATGTATCAATGCCACCAAAAGTGACGTCACAGGCAAAAAGGACAGTCACTGAATTATCACACCAATTTCTAAAGGAACAAGACCGGCCGCATTGACTGGATAAACGTCCCCGGGTATGCATGAATCACTACCACAAAACTAATTGTATGATGATGAATCTAATTTTATATAAATAAGTGTTTTTCTATTTGATAGAATATGTCTGTGCCCCTAATCCATGTAAAAACGGCGGGAAATGTTCTTCTGATGGTAGCGGTGGTTACAAATGTCAATGTACCGGAGGATACTCAGGTCTAACATGTAATGGTAAGGTGTAATAATGTGTTTTATCGCACATCGCATAAATAATGACGTCATGATTGGTTAAACGCCGTCACGTGGTGACATCCGATGGGTTCAAATTGTGTTAGTAGATTTCATATAGAGTTTATGACGTCACGTTTACTATTATAAGTGACGTTATCGATTAATATGTTTGTATATCATTGCTTATATTTTTATTTATATACAAACTAAAAAAAGACAAGTCCCGTATGCAAAATATGTGTTAGTCAGTTCACCACTGACCCCATACAGATCGATAAAAGGGAGGTGAAATCCATGCAAAGATTCTGACAATTTGATTGGTCATACCACGTACATCTTCTCACTTATATAGTAAAGGCTTGTAACCCAAATCCATTTGACTTGGATATTTATTGTCTCTTTATCACTCATACCAAAATCTTTTTATTTATGTAGTAAATGATATGTGTCTTGGATGTTTGTTGTTTCATTGTCATACATACCAAATATTCTTATATATATAGTTAATGTCTGTAAACCCAATCCATGCAAGAACAGTGGCAGATGTGTCAACAAAGGCAGTAGTTACAAATGTATCTGTAAAGGAGGATATTCTGGACCTACATGTGGAGGTAAGATAATAATTAATGTGTAATCATGTACAGTATGTGTAATCATATGCAGTTTGTGTAATCATATGCAGTATATGTAATCATATGCAGTATGTGTAAATAACACATCAATACTTAATATCAATATCCAAATGCTTGTATCCTACGTTATAGTCAAAGATTGAAAATCATTAAGGTATTGTTATGCATAAATTTAATGAATAAGAATACATATGGTGGAAATGGAATTACCAATTGTAGTAAAGATTTAAATTTTAAACTAGAAAAAAACCAATAGCAATAAAGTCCCAAATTAACCAAATCATTATTCATATGTTTAACAATGATGAAAGACATGTTTCTTTCTAACTAACTTAGCAATGCCTTATTATATCCACTTACTACTAAAAGAATTTTGTTAAATGACAGTTATTTGTAATTCGACACACTCGAACCGAATGCAAGCGTGCAAAACACAGCCAGTGCATGTTTGTTTTAGTATTTTCTCTATTTTGCATAAAGCCACTAAAAAGTCGTTTTAGATATGATGACAAGCTTATGCTATAGTTAAATGCGTATAAAAGTCTTTATTGTATTTTATAAGTTTCACTCTTTTATCAGTGTTGTTAACTTTGTTTTGTGCATTTCACTATTCACCAATCATTTAATCTTTTTTTCATCTCAGCTTATAATTAAACATTACATAATGACGTTAAATGTTTGTTTTGCTTTCCTCTCATTTGCTATTGCGATGTCATTTAAAAAGATGACAATGCCTGATGACTGTATTCAGATCTTTGGAAAAGAAGAAGAATTAAGTTTAGACTGCGTATCTTCCAACAATATAACAGCATCTATTAAAAGATCTCGTTTAATACTTTTTTCTCCAGTCTCGATGGTTGAATTTAAATTTTTTAACTCGCTCGGCAAACCTCGCGTTATAAAATTGAAATTTATCTGTTTTGAGTGGAGAAATGTCGTATCGTACTCAATGCAATGGTAGATAAAATTGAGAATGAAAATGGGGAACGTATCAAAGAGATAACAACTCGACCATAGAGCAGACAACAGCCAAAGGCCATCAATGCAGCGAGTAACTCCCGCACCCGGATGAGTCCTTCAGATGACCCTCAAACAAATAGAGTCTTTATTTATAATTCAACAGAACATGTATGTAAACCTAATCCATGCCAGAATAGAGGTCGTTGTTATCCCGAAGGACGGGATGGTTACAGATGTAAATGCGTAGGTGGATATTCCGGTCCTACTTGTGATGGTAAGATAACAGTTTACATATATACAAATGTTCATGAATTAGTCGTTTTAGAATCTAATAAATTGTGGGTAATATTTACACAAGCGTACACCAAAACGTTATGATTGGTTTAAAACGTTCCTTACAATGGAAATTCAAGGAATGACGTAACGTTGTTTTTATTTTGGTGTACGAACAATGAGATTACCCATAGTCGTTTAGATTCTGAAAGAGCGAATTGATGTATATTTCAATATGAAAACTAAACAAGAACAGTTAACCGAGAAAGAGACTATGTGCGCTTGGCAGAAATAAAAGTTCGATTTTAGTCGCTATCTTATATAATTTTGTATCTTATTTCCATTGATGCTTACTCATTCTTTATGTTTAATTCTTATTCTCATTACTTTAATTTATTTCATACACGCTTTCTGTAATAATTTTATAGATAAAAAAAATGATTGGAAAATACGGTTTAATCTTCCTCCGAGGGGTACAGCTATCATTTTAGTGGAATTTTTGTAGTCATATAGCCCTTCAACTTTTTTTGTTTTTGTACATCTCTTGCTTTCAAATATTTGGCTTTTGAGATTACCTGCTGAGAGCAAATGTATACAAGCGCTACGGATGCATGATTTTCAAAAACTGTTATTTTCACTTTCTAGAAAATGTATGTAAACCCAATCCATGTCAGAACAAAGGCAGATGTTACCCTGACAAGAGTGATGATGGGTTTAAATGTAAATGTCTAGGAGGATACACAGGTCCTACATGTGAAGGTAAAATATTATCATACGTTATGTCAAAATGCAAGTTTTTGGTTGGTTAATGTGAGGGAAATAGCAATATATGTAGATGTGTAGGAGGATACAAAGGTCTCACATGTGAAGGTTAGATATTATTATACTTTATGTTAATAACATTCAAGCTTTTGGTTGGTTAATGTGAGGGAAATAGTCATAAATGTAGATGAGTAGGAGGATACAAAGGTCCCACATGTGAAGGTTACATATTCATGATATTATCATACTCCATGCTAAAATAAGAGATTTTGATTTGTTGATACGAGAAAAATAGTTATCAATGTAAATGTGCCGAGTGATACTCAGATAGTTGTTAAAATGCATAAAAAGTAAATCACAAAAATACTGAACTCCGAGGAAAATTCAGAACGGAAAGGTCCTAATCAAATGGATTGTACAGGCATTTCTAAATGTAGAAAATGGTGGATTGAACCTGGATTTATAGCGCTTAATCTCTCACTTGTATGACAGTTGCATATAAGCTCTGAAATTATACAAGCTTTTTCACTACGTCACAAACCTGTAGAAGCTATCTGGCGTGCTATCAACAATATATTGTGAATACATTGTTTTATACTTATGACCTTTGTTTTGCAGGAAGTTGTCTAGATGAATGCTTCCCCCCAGACTGCATTAAATAGCGACAAGGTGTTTACCGTCTCCTTGATTACTTTGTTCAATTCGCCTTTTCAGAATCCAATTCCTCATGAGTAATATTTTCCAAAGTGTATACCAAAACATCGTGATTGGTCAAACATGTCATAAACAATGGAAAGGTTACCAATAACGTGACATTATTTTCATTTTGGGGTACGAACAATAAAATTACCCATGATTCTTTAGATTCTTAAAACGGCCATTTGTAACATGAAAGTCCGTACCTTTGTATTGTTAAATTGAAGAAATAAGAGTTCAATTTAGAATCAATTACTTGATTTTTGATTTTTCCATGTATCTTTATGTTCATTAATATATGATATATATCACATTGTAATGTGGAATTTTCATTTTTAAGATAAACCAAACCCATGTAACACAAAACCTTGCAAAAACGGAGGAAAATGTAGTTATAATGGGAAAACTTATACCTGTAAATGTGCTTATGGATACCGTGGAAGACATTGTACTGCTAAAGCATGTAAGTGAAGAAGTATTAAAATTCAAACATCTATATCAGGGTGGGGTTGATTAAATTGATAGTAAATGACAAAACATACAGCAGAAAAGGCCAGAAAGAAAGAAGTATAAAAAAAATTAGGAAAAAGTACGGCGAGAAATACCAAGGATGTTTAATTTATAATTCAGTTTGTAAATATTCAGTTCAAAATAAACATTACCAACCTCATAAATGCTAAATTAGGACAAGCTGATACTTACATTTCTGTTTTGAAGATAAACCAAACCCTTGTGTTGTTTCAAAGCCATGCAAAAACAGAGGAAAGTGTATTTGGAATGGAAAATCTTATAGATGCAAATGCGCATATGGATACAGCGGCAGGCATTGCACTAAAAAATCATGTTTGTATAAGATAAACAAATGTCAAATAGTAATGTTGCAAAATAATGCTCGGATTTAAATTGAGACTGCTTCTGCGCAGCTTTTCCTGCAATTCGTGAAATGTGAAGACACTGAAGCAAAATGTCAAAATACCGAACCCCGCGGAATATTCAAAACGGAAACTCTCTAATCAAATAGCAAAATTAAAGGCTCAAACACATCAAACGAATAAAATTATCCCAAATTCAAATATATTTTAACCGATGTAAAATTATTCAGTGTGGAGTTCTCAAAGTATTAATACGTTTCTGATTCTTGAATTCAGTTATCATAATGTAATATATTGTTGCAAAAAGATTTTAGAAAAAAAAACATTTAATCACTTAGCATTTCTTTTATATGAAATAAAAATAATGTTATTCAACTTCGTACTTGGTCTTCTAATTGTTTTTTTTTTGCTTTATTGATGTGTGTGTAAAACGAAAGGCGCGTGTGACGAATTAAATGATAATCGTGGTATTTTTGGTGGGTTATTTTCATGCACACGATAATTGTATCATACTAGTCATTGTGGGGCCCTTTATAGCTTGCTTTCGGTGTGAGCCAAGGCTATGTGTTGAAGGCAATACGTAGACCTATAATTGATAACTGTTTTAACATTGTGACTTGGATGGAGATAAAATTGAGAATGGAAATGGGGAATGTGCCAAAGAGACAGCAACCCGACCATAGAAAAAAACAACAGCAGAGTTGTCTCATTGGCTCTCATACCACATCTTCTTATTTATATTTCCATATTAAATTCCTGTTTTGAAGATAAACCAAACCCTTGTGTTGTTTCAAAGCCATGCAAAAACAGAGGAAAGTGAATGGAAAAACTTATAGATGCAAATGCGCATACGGATACAGCGGCAGGCATTGCACTAAAAAATCATGTTTGTACAAGAGTAAAAAAATCAAATATTATAGTCTCAGAAATATGCTTGGATTTAAATTGAGACTGATATCGCGCAGCTTTTCCTGCATTTCATGAAATGTGAAGTTACTCGAGCAAATTTTACCCAATTCATATATATTTAAACAGATGTAAAAATTGTTCGTGTATAGATCTCAAATTAATAATATGTTTGCGATTCTTGAGTTCAGTTATCTTATTGTCTTATATTGTCGCATATTAATTTAAGCATAATTAAATAACATTTAATCACTTTCCATTTGTTTTATGAAACACATCAATGCTATGCAACTTCGTACTTTATTTGACCTTCTGACTGTGATTTTTTAGAGCTTTACTTATGTGTTTAAGACAAAAGGCGAGTGTGACGAATTGATTGATAAGGCTGGTATCTTTGATGTGTTTCTTTTATATTCATCAGATGATTGTATATGACAAATTGTTTGACTTTTTAATTTGTAGATAACCCATGTGCTTCAAGACCTTGCAAAAATAGAGGAAAGTGTACTGTTAAAGGTACCAAATATGTGTGTACATGTGCAAAAGGATATAGTGGCAGATATTGTGCCCTTAAATCACGTACGTATCAAATAATGTGCTCTTATGTCATGTGCGTATCAAATATTGTGCTCATATACCACTGACGAATCATATATTGTGCATCAAAGGTAGTGCTCTTATGTCACGTTCGTATTAAATATTGTGCTCTTATCTTACGTACGTATAAAATGTTGGCTCGTATATCAAGGACGAATCAAATATTGCTCTTATATAACATAAACATACATTGGGCTCTTAAACTACGTACGATTTAATCAACGCGACGTCTTCAACAATAGATGATAACAATGGATGGCTGTGTGATTTTTTGTTTTAAAAGTTTTGCATATCAAGGACGGAAACATGATAATTTGAAAGCAATAGGAATCTTTCACTTCAGATATCAAAACAAGTACACATGATAAACAGTTATTATTTTTATTTGAACAAGTTATAATGTCTTTACAACTTAAGAATATATTGATATCACATTGTTTGTCCCATGTTTATATTAATTGATATATTTCTATTTTGCAGCACCATCCTACAACGATGATGACGAGTATTAAGTTAACCTAGAAATTTAAAATTGTTTTTCATTATTAAAGGATATTTGATATTCATATATAAATTGTTTTCTTCATTCTTATGATCAAATGATATTGATACACCCAAATGTTTTAGCATAAGTTTATGAAATAAACACCAAGAAATATAAAACGCACTATATATGAAAAAACCCAAAACTCAAAAGAAAGCAAATAACGGACAGTATCCCACCAAATGTCAATATTAAAAGTTTAAACACACCAAACAAATGGGAAACACTGTCATATTCATAAATTCATACAGGTATTTCTCCATGTAGAAAATGGTGGATTGAACCACGTCTTACATGTATATTGTATCCGAACCTCTCACTTGTATAACAACCGTACAAAATATTACCATGTTGACAATAATGCGTGTATCCGAACCTCTCACTTGTATGACAACCGTACACAATATTACCATGTTGACAATAATGCGTGATCAAACAGACACAACAGAAACAATGTAAAAAAACCAAACACAACCCAAATCACTATAATAATATAGTAACATGACAGCAAAGGAAACAAACCAAAACGGCGTATGCTTTTTTACTATGTACATCAACTGTATAGATAAAATGATGATATATGAGTTGTAGTTCTGTGGTACAACAGTAGGGGTGTTCATTTAGTTTTTAGACCAAGATTTGAATTCAATATAACTACAAAGAATTTCCTAGTTTCAGTTGTGTTTTGTATACATCTGTTTGTCTATTGGTCTTCTTCAGTCTGTTGTTCCCATATTGTTGTCTGTTTATTTTTGACCTATAAACTTTGGTATCTTTTGTCTCATTTAAAAAACCTTTTATAGCCGTATATCTTATAAAATGATTCGCGATTGGTCTAATTCCGTGTGTTGCTTGCGACAGATTCTAAAACAACAGCTGATACACAAAGTGGGATATTTTAATTTCATTATGTTCTGCATAATTTATGTGTAAAAAATATTCTAAAATCCCCCATTTTTAATTTGTACACAAGATATCTGTTTCGGCTACAAAAGACTCGCCAGTATCGCTCCAATTATAAAAGTTAAAGGCCAAAACAAAGTACAAAGTTTTGCCAAACACATCTAAATTAATTTGTTATTGTAATAGAATATGAATTGTAACCCTTTTTCGGCATTGAGAAATCTCAGAAGCATCGAAAGGATCCTACTAAAAGGAGTAAGCTATCACGCACAAAGCATTTTTTATGAGTCTTTTGTAGACGAAACGCGCCGTCTGGCGTAAATATTTTTTTTAATCCTGGTATCTATGGTGAAAAATTGAGAATGGAAATGGGGGAATGTGCCAAAGAGACAACAACCCGACCATAGAAAAAAAAACAACAGCAGAAGGTCACCAACAGGTCTTCAATGTAGCGAAAAATTCCCGCACCCGGAGGCATCCTTCAGCTGGCCCCTAAACAAATATATACTAGTTCAGTGATAATGAACGCAATACTAATTTTCAAATTGTACACAAGAAACTAAAATTAAAATAATACAAGACTAACAAAGGCCAGAGGCTCCTGACTTGGGACAGGCGCAAAAATGCAGCGGGGTTAAACATGTTTGTGAGATCTCAACCCTCCCCCTATACCTCTAGTCAATGTAGAAAAGTAAACGCATAACAATACGCACATTAAAATTCAGTTCAAGAGTAGTCAGAGTCTGATGTCAGAAGATGTAACCAAAGAAAATTAACAAGATAACAATAATACATAAATAACAACAGACTACTAGCAGTTAACTGACATGCCAGCTCCAGACTTCAAATAAACTGACTGAAAGATTATGATTTCATCATATGAACATCAGGCACAATCCTTCCCGTTAGGGGTTTAGTATCATACCATCATAACATATATGAGACAACAGTATCGTAACTATATCCCTTCTTAATAAGTCTATTCAAAGGTTTTGTTAGTTTTTGAGGTGAATACTGACACCTTTGTGCTTTATAAAGAATATTTCCATAAAAAATTGGATGTGAAATACTTGAACGTATAAGAAGTCTGCATGTTGAGTTATATTTACGAATGATGTCCTTATACCGATGATAAAATTTAGTAAATGTTTTGACTAGTTTGTGATATCGAAAACCCTGGTGTAATAATTTTTCAGTAATACATAAATTTCTCTCGTTAAAATCTAAAACATTGTTACATACACGAGCGAATCGTACAAGTTGAGATATATAAACACCGTAAGACGGTGACAAGGGAACGTCACCATCTAAAAATTGATAATTAACTATAGGAAATGAAAAATCATCTCTTTTATCATAAATTTTAGTATTTAGCTTTCCGTTAGTGATATAGATATCAAGATCGAGGAAAGGGCAGTGGTCATTGTTAGTATTAGCTTTATTTAAAGTAAGTTCAACAGGATAAATTTCTTTAATATACATACTGAAGTCGTCATTATTGAGAGCCAAAATATCATCCAAATATCTAAAAGTATTATTAAGTTTGTTTATCAGATGTTGTTTCGATGGGTCTTTGCTTATTTTTGTCATCAATTGTAACTCATAGCAATACAAAAACAGGTCCGCAATAAGTGGTGCACAGTTAGTCCCCATTGGAATTCCGTGTTATCTAGTAAAAATTCAAGGGCATATATAGTATCAAAGCATGTCCAATTGACATAGTTTTTTTGTTTATTGCTACTAAAAAATGACCTAAAAGAGTTTGAACATATATATATTCACATTCTGATTTTTTAAATGCCCATTTAATTAGGTGTGTGAATTTTTTCTTAATGAGAATGTGAGGCAATGTGGTATACAGGGTAGAAAAATCAAAACTTTGAACAGATTCAAAATCACCAATATATGCATGCAATTTATCAAGTACTTCCAACGAGTTCTTGACACTCCAAAAGTAATTAATTCCACTATTTTCGAAGGCCTTATTTGAACAATTTATTATCAGGTTTTTAATGGTACCAAGTGTGCTGGTAAGAAGAATAGACAATTTGAAGAAAGTGGAAGAATGGCTTGAAGACGAAATAAATCTATATTTGTAAGGTGTTTTGTGTAGCTTTGGAAGCCAATACATAGTTGGGACTTTCATTGTATTTGGCTCTGCTTGTAAAGCGGTAGCTAAAAGTTTATGTTTGTTACAGATGTCGTTTTCTGAAAATGGAGTCAGTTGGAATGTTGGTGAATTGGTGATTTCTTTTTTCAGAACCTCAATGTAAAATTTACGTCAAACAATAATAATATTATTAGCAGCTTTATCGGCCGGGACAAAAACAAATTTCTTGGCTAGTTCTTTTAGTTTATGTTTGATACGAGAAATAGGTTTATTGTGGTTATTGTTAATAGTAAAATGTTCTTTAAAATGTTGAATACGTATATCAACTATCTTCATTACTGAATTAAAAAAAGAGTTCAAAGATTTTTTGTCAGCTTGTTCCCGTTTTATCCATTTCATACAGTAAGTTTAAAGTGAGTCGTGGATGATATTACGACACTCATTCCAATTAATAGTTGACGGGGGACGATATTTAGGTCCTTTACTCAGGAATGATTTTAACTCTCGGTCTTGAACGATGTTAAGATCTCCTGTTATAACATGGGAAATGGGTCCATAAATATATTCGGAGGTACTACAATTACATGAAGTAGGTGTATTTTCACTGATATTAACATCTTTACACAATTGACTATAATTAAACACAAAATTCCGGGTAGATTTCTTGTAAATGTAACAAATAAGAGGTAGCTCAGTATTGTCAAAATATCCAGGAATTTTTTCTTTAACAGAATAATCGTTAAATATACCGGCAATATTTACAAAATCAAAACCTTTATTGACATGATTTATTTTAATAAAATGTTTTTTATGATCTTCAGGGCGATCAATTTTGGGAAATAGTTTAGAATAACAATATGCCATAATAATTTGAACAATTTCATACTGCTATATGAAATTGTGTTGCAATCCTCCAAAATTTTATTTAATTTATTAACCGGTAATGAACAGAGTTTTGTTAACAGATAATGTCTGCCGTTGTTTTTTGAAATAAAAATTAGGTCCGAAATATTGGTATGATTGGTCCAAAATTTTCTTTTTTTGAAATAGAAATTAGGTCCGAAATATCGGTATGATTGGTCCAAAATTTTCTTTTTTTTTGGAGTTTATTAACAACCACTGGGTCGATGACACTGCTAGCGGAGATTTATTTCCCCGCGAGTATCACCAACCCAGTAGTCAGCACTTTTGTATTGACTTCATAATTATGAATTAACTGTTAAAAAAACTTTGAATTTTTGAATTACTAAGGCTTTTCTACCTCAGGAATAGATTACCTTAGCTGTATTTGGCAAAACTTTTAGGAATTTTTGGTCCTCAATGTTTTTCAACTTCGTACTTTGTTTGGCCTTTAAACATTTTTGAATC
Organism: Mytilus edulis; assembly: GCF_963676685.1. Classification (NCBI taxonomy): domain Eukaryota; kingdom Metazoa; phylum Mollusca; class Bivalvia; order Mytilida; family Mytilidae; genus Mytilus; species Mytilus edulis. The sequence goes on from NC_092354.1 coordinate 19,053,547, forward strand.
GAGCGTCACTGATTTGTAATAGGAGGGTATCGGGTCTACAAAAAAGAGAATAATCGGCAATAATTAAGTGTAGAATAAAGGGCAAACATAAAGAGAATTGAAAACCAATAGACATAAAGTACACAGAATATAGGGCTGTTAAAGTATTGTAATATGGAATAACAGGCAACACTTATAAAGAAGAGAAATCATACCCTTGTAACCTGTTAATGTTCCAAAATAAATAAAATAGTTTTGGATTTATCATTTTAATTTATCGAGCAATTTTCAAAATGCGCATCTTGTACAGAAAAAAATGTAGCCGTCAAAATTTCCCCCCCCTACGAATAAATTACGAATAAATTAATGTAATATTTATTCAGAAGGAATATCTGTATAATGAAATGAGGATACAATAAAATAATCAAATGGACGTCTGTTTCATATAAGAAACAAATATACAAGAAATTGAGTATAATGCGGTTTTTACACAAGATTCAATTGATTCACAGGTAATGTTAATTTCTAAATTTCTTTTGTGTTTTAATCGATACTCAAAGTCTTATTTGTCAACCTAAGCGTGGAGTATATTAGTATAATTTAATTTTGGATGTAACGCGTCTTCTGATTGGCTGACATTATTTTGTTATGAACCCATAGACATAATTTAGTCATGTGACCGTGACGTCATCAACGTTTTTTCATGGTTTTCTACGGTTTAAAATGGAATTTAGAATTAAATTATAAGAAATGACTGTAATATTTTTCTGTCTATTCGAAATAACATTAAAAATGTGGTGCACACTGTTAAATAACCCGCTACGCGCGTTATTCAGTGTGCACCAATTTTTTTATGTTATTTCTTCATAGACAGAAAAAATATTACAGTCATTCCTTAAATATAATAATTTCATCACAGATTTATTATATTTTCCTTCAATATGTTCCAATTCTAAACTAAATGAAAAGAGAACGATTGGTTGATTGAGAAAACTTGAGAGATATTCATAAATGCAATACTCGAACACCCACTTACAATTTAGAATGGATATTTAAACTGTTTAAAAAAGTTGACTATATGTTAAAAACATATTTCAAGTAAAATGTCTTTGTTACAATTGAGGTAAATTTTCTTCAAGTAATATCGAATTACCTCCCTTGACTCGAACATATCTATAAGTATAAAACTTCGTTTAAGCAGGTAATTAAGTGATCCCTTATTGTCATATTAATACTTATATGGTAGCGTTGATCTATTACAGTGGGAATAAAAACTTCGAAGAGAAAAACTCAAAGAGCGCCGTTTTGACTGTACATGCATGGACAACTTAATCTTTCATTTCATTATTTTCTGCATATGTGCAAAAAAACCTCTAAAATTCCCGACTTTAAATTTGTACGCCAGACATCCGTGTCGGTTACGAAAGACTCGACAGTGACGCTACAATTATAAAAATTTTAAAGCCAAAATTAATACAACGTTTTGCAAAACAAAATTAAAGTAAACTTAAAATTATTTGTTCTTGTGATAGAATAAAAAATTGAAACCATATTTGGCATGGCAATATCTTAGAAACATTGAAATAGTCCTACTGAAAGAAGTAAGCTATCACGCAAAAAGGAAATCTTTGAAATAGGAGGGTCTGGATCGGATCTACAGCACAGAGAATAATCGGCAATAATTAACTGTATAAGAAAGGGCAAACATATAGCGAATAGAAAGCCTAAAACCCCATAAAACACACTATACAGAATAATTGGCTGTTTAAGTACGAAGCAAATAAATTACAGGCAACACTTATGAAGAAGATAAATCATAACCTTGCCTCGAATTTGGAATTTTGGATCCTCAACTCTGTACTTGTGTGGTTTTATAAATATTTTGATATGAGCGTTTAAAATGAGTCTTGTGTAGACGAAACACGCGTCTGGCGAACTAAATTATAATCCTGGTACCTTTGATAACTATTCCAAAAAGAAGAAATTTATCATTTTAATTTATCGGGCACCACTGAAGAGACATCTTTTTTTCAGAAGGCGCTCCTCGTGCAGAAAAATATGTAACCGTCTATTTTATAAAATTCCCTACGAATTAATAACTATGTAATATTTGTTAAAAGGGATATTTGTAAAATGAAATTAGTCTTCAAAAAAATAATAAAGGACGTCTGTTGAATATAAGAGACAGCTATTCAAAAAAATGAATATTATGCGGTTTTCATACAAGATACAATTGATACACAGGAAATTTTAATCTTTAAATAACTTTTGTGTTTTAATAGATAGCCGCATACAAAGTCTAATTTGTCAACCTAATTAGCGTTGAGTATTTCCGATTTCATCACAAGACTATACTATTTTTTTCAACACTATGTACGAATTCTAAAATAATTGATATAGGAATGTTTGATATATTGAGAAAACTTGATATTTATAAATACAGTATTCGAACACCGGCTTAGAATTTATAATGGAGTTTCTAAATATTTTAATTGTCTAAAAGTGGTGACTTAATCATATTTATAGTAAGCATATATTGCATTGGCAAGTTGAATGTTTTATTTCAATTTAGGTTAAGTTTCTTAAAGTAATCTTGAGGTACCTCGCTTAACTCACAACTATTGATAAAGTATCAAACTGCATGTAAGCAGGTAGTACAATGATCCTTTTTGATCATAATAATACTTAAATGTTAGAGTTGAACTAGTGTGATCCTGTACAGTGGGAATACAAACATTGCTTTGGTTGCATATGCATGGACAAATAGATCTCTTTATTGTTCTATAATTATGATCCATGCATTCAATGGTCTATGTTGAAAAGAAATTAGTAGTCCTCAAAATTTTGTTCAATACCGTGGATAAGTCACTATGAGTTACTGTATTTTTAGGGGTATAAAATACACTGACTTGCAATATCTTATATATTTGACTCATAAAACATTTTTTTTAAACTGTTATTCCGTTTATAAAAAGAACACCATAAAACAATCATTAATCATGCACATCTTCTAAACAATACTCTATGTACGGATTTTTCATCTATGGAAATGTAACAGGGTTGTGTTTATTTCAATTTAAACGTAATAAATTATATAAAACAAGGCCTTCCTGTCCGTCTTTAAAAGAGGCCTCCAAGACCATATAAAGAAAGACGTGTAGAATTTTCATTTAAAGTTTTAAACTGACATTGCTTATCGAAAGGTTGATTTTGTCGTTACAGTTTATATCATTTCAAAGGTAACGCCCGGTATTATTGGCATGTTTGATCCATATTGCGTCATGTTTGATCCATATTACGTCATGTTTTATCCATTTTAAATTTCAATGCAACACAAAGAAAAAACTCCGGTATATGATTACTAAAATAATATAAGCTATTCAACTATATTCTTGATCGCTTGTCTTTACCATTTGTTTTGAAAATATATCTCATACAAACTGCAAATTGAATTATATCGGTCAAAATGATAAAATTTTATTTCTAAATCAAGATATCCGTTTTAATATTTGGATTCGATACTTTTTATATTAGCATTTAAATTCAGTGTTTTCTACACTGGTTTATACGTTCAAACACTAAGCTTTCTTATTGTGTACAGACAGTTTAAGGTGGTACCCAACACTTTCATTAAAATAAATTTGGCTCGTTTAATTTTCATAAAATTTTGTCAAAGTATTAACTTTGACACTCAAACATAAAATATAAAAATTTTAAAAATTTTGAACCAATCGTTTTGTCAGAAAAAATACACTGGTTATATAGTAATTTGACAAACACCAATTTTGACCATTGAGAAGCTTCATATTCCTTTTACAACACAACGTAATTAAAACGTTCAGCTGACTTTACAGAGTTATCTCCCTGTAGTGATAGGTACCACCTTAAGTAGTTTTCTAAATTATAGCGCTGTTTGCTCAGTCTCACGATTTCTATGGTGTGTTTTGTGTACATTTGTTCGTATTGTGGATTTAGATTTTGTTGCCATTGCGTTGTCAGTTCATTTTCGGCTAATGAATGTGCCATCAGTATCGTTGGCCTCTCTTTTATTTCTTTAAATGTTATGTTAAAATGCAAGATTTTGATTGGTTAATGGGAAGGAAATAGTTATAAATGTATATATTCTGGGATATATACCCGTCCCACATGTGAAAGTTATTATCATACTTAATATTAAAATGGAAGATTTGGATTGGTTAATACGAGGGAAATAAATTTTCCAAGGGATACTCAGATATTACCTTTAGAGATTACTTATTATATATGGTTCTTGTTACAATGCAAGATTATGAACACATTATAAGTAGTTATTTCATTTCAGATAAGTTTTGAAATTACAGGTTTTCAGTACGTCACAAACCTTAAAAGGTATCTGGCGATCTATCAAACAATGTATTGTGAATACTTTTTTTTATACTTATGAACTCTGTTTTGCAACACTTGACACAAACAGGGAGTTGACTGCTTTTCCACTGGACTGCATTAAATAGCGATACGGTGTATACCGTCTCCTTGATTACTTTGTTCAATTCGCCGGTTCAGAATATACTGCATTCTTGGTTATATTTTCAAAAGAGTATATCAAAACGTTGTGATAGGTTTAAAACGTTCTTAACAATGGCAATTCAAACACTAGCGTAACGTTGTATTTCTTTTGGTGTACGAACAATGAAATTACCAATAGCCCTTCAGATTCTGAAAAGTCGAATTGTAACTTGAAAGTCATGACGAGATAGAAGTTCGATTATTATTCAATAATATACGTCATTTATCTTTCCATGCATATATACTTCAATCAATATATAAAATTTCCATTTATAAATAAACCAAGGCAACACAAGTAATAGAATGTCTTTAAAACTTAGTCATATCTATTTCACATGCTATGATTTCTCCATATTTATATTAATTGATATATTTTTATTTTTCAGTACCATTCTACAACGACGATGACGAGTATTAAGTTAACCTAGACATTTAAAATTGTTTTTCATTATTAAAGGATATTTGTTATTCATGTACACATTGTTATATTTCTTTCTAATATAAAATACTATCGATTAACCTGAAAAATATAAATGTTGGGAAATTTAATGGAATGAATAGCAATAGATAGCACGTACTATACATGATAAATCTCCGAACCCCAAAGAAAACCTAAAAACGGACAGCATCCCACCAAACGTCAAAATTAAATGTTTAAACACATCAAACAAATGAAATGCACTGTCATATCTAGGTCTTTATACAGGTATTTATTTATGTAGAAAATAGCGGTTAAAGCAGGCCTTACAGCTATCCGAACCTCTCACGTGTATAACAACCATACGCAATATTACCATATTGACAACAAAGCGTGATCAATACAAACAGAAACAACAGAAAAAATGTCCCTAAAAACAGTTACAACCCAAATCACTATAATGCAAACTTACATGCCAGCAAGGAAATCAAAATATGCCTTTTTACTATGTACATCAACTGTATAGATAAAGTGACGCTAAGAGAGTTGTATTACTGTGGTATAATAGTAGGGATGAACATTAAGTGTTTGAATTAAGATTCGAACTCAAAATTAATACAAAGAATTTCATGGTTTTAGCCATTGTTACATTACCGTTCGTTTCTCTGTGTGTTACGTTTCGGTGTTGTGTTTCTGTTGTGTCGTAGTTCTCTTATATTTGATACGTTTTCTCTCGGTATTAGTTTTTAACCCGGATTTCTTGTTTTCTCTATCGATTTATGAATTTTGAACAGCGGTATACTACTGTTGCTTTTCTTCAGTATTCTATCTTGTGTTTGTATACATCTGTGTGTCTTTTGGACCTCTTCCTGTTGTTGCCAGAGAGTTGTTTGCTCATATTTTACCTATGAATTTGGATGTCCCTTTGGTATCTTTTGTTTCTCTGACAAACCTAATGTAGTCATATATAAATTGATGTTGGATTGAACTTATTCCGTTTATTTCTTGTGACAATTTCTGAAACAACATCTGAAACACAAAATTAGATATTTTCATTTCATTATGTTCTGCGTATTTGTAAAAGAAAATCTAAATTTTCCGACTTTTAATTCGCTTGATAGACATCTGTGTCACCTACAAAGGACTCGTCAGTGACGCTCCAACTATAAACGTTAAAAGTCCAAAATCAATTACAACGTTTTGCCAAACACAGCTATTGTAATATATTCTTGAAAAAGAATACGAATTGTAACCTATTTGGCAGTTAGGAATCTCAAAAGCGTCAAAAGGATCCTACAGAAAAAGTAAGCTTTCACTCAAAGCGCAATTGTTATGTTACATAAGTGTCTTGATCGGCAGGCTCGTAGCTACGTTTACGTCAAAACGCCCGGGCGTACACTTGAATTTGGGTAAACAATATTTTAATCTCAATAAATTAAAAAGAACTGGTTAAAATCATATAAGCCTTGTAAATGTTTCTTCAATGGCTTGTATAATTGTGAATTAAAGTGACGAAATTTACTTTTCAACCAAATGGTATCATATTATACATTTGTTGATTTTCTGTCCAAGTCTGACTCTACTATGAATTCTACCTACTTTCCTTATGTTTAAAGCTATTCATTATCTGTCGAGATTTGCTTTTTTGTCGAGCCTACGACATTTCAGTCGCGAAAGCGAGACATAGCGATCCAAGATTCCGTGGGTGGCGTCAACATTTAGGTTCAGCATGTTGGTCAAACTTTTTTTTAGATATCAATAACTTTGTCAAACATTCATTAAATTTAAGAAAGTTGGACATTAATTAATTTTCCCCTATTTGCTGATAAAAGGAATTCATTTTTGCAGTTAACAAGTAGATACAGTCTGGGGTTTTAGTTTGTTACACATTAATTGATTTGTCAAACCTTCATCGAATTTTATGAAACTTAAGCAGAAGCTTTTTATGATTAATGTCTGAAGCAAAATTTTAAAAGAACTTGGTTTACATTTTTCAGTTGACGGACATAACTTTTCGCAATTAACAAGTATTATTTTTTACATGATAAATGTGTAGACCTCCATAGATTGTCATGAAACTTTGGTAAAAGATGATAAAGAAAAAATATCTAAAGAAAATGTTTTTTTTAAATCCTGTAATGGACTGACAAATGGAATTTATTTTTTGCGAGAAGCAATCCCAGGCTAGAATCAAGGTTCCATAATACACCTTCAGATCTTTCAAAGTTAATTATTTCATGTCCATTTACGAAATTTGCAAATAAAAAGGGGTCTTGGTTGAGTGGTTGCTTTACCCCATGGTTCCTTTTAAACATATTGTAAAGCAACTGGTTTGGACAAAACTAATGACCTTCATATCTCAAATCAACACAATGAGTAAATATAATATAAAAGATTAAAAAAAAATTAAGACTCTATAGTATGTTGCTATTGATGAGTATTTAATGACAGAAATGGTATCTCATTCTTGATAACTCGTTAATTTCAGGGGGCTTCGCCCCTCGAACCCACTACCATCAGGTGCTATGACCTGGACCCGATTGGGGCCCTCAGACCCCTTGCCGAGGTTCGGGCGTACACTGAAAAGTAGCTTAGCTACGCCACTGATCGGGTATACATAACGGAGAATAATCAGTAATGAGTGCAGAATAAAGGGCGAACATATAGAGAATAGAAAACATATGGAAAATAGAAAACATATGGAGAATAGAAAACATGTTGAAAATAGAAAACATATTGAGAATAGAAAACATATAGAGAATACTAAAAATATAGAGAATAGAAAACATATAGAGAATAGAAAACATATGGAGAATAGAAAACATATGGAGAGTAGAAAACATATGGAGAATAGAAAACATATGGAGAATAGAAAACATATGGAGAATAGAAAACATATGGAGAATAGAAAACATATTGCGAATAGAAAATAAATAGCAAATAGAAAACATATGGAGAATAGAAAACATATGGAGAATAGAAAACATATGGAAAATAGAAAACATATGTAGAATAGAAAACATATAGAGAAAATAAAAAAACATATGGAGAATAGAAAACATATAAAGAATAGAAAACAGATAGAGGATAGAAAACATATAGAGAATAGAAAACAGATGGAGAATAGAAAACATACAGAGAATAGATAACAGATGGAGAATAGAAAACATATAGAAAATAGAAAACATTAGAGAATAGAAAACATATGGAGAATTGAAAACATATGGAGAATAGAAAACATATGGAGAATAGAAAAAATATAGAGGATAGAAAATATATAGCTTATAGAAAATATATGGACATTAGAAAATATATAGCGAATAGAAAACATATTGAAAATAGATAAAACATAAACATAAAAGACATATTACAGAATAATGAACTGCTAAATTATGAGTGATATTGAATGACAGGCAACAACTTTTAAGAAGAAAGAAATTACCCTTGCCTCCTGTCACTGTTCCAAAATTAAAAAAAAATTTGGGATTTAACAGTTTTAATTTATCGAGCATCATTGAATAGACATCTATTTTCAAAATGTGCATCTTGTACAGAAAAAAATTGTAACCGTCAATGTAATTTATTCCCTACATATTTTATTACTATGTGATATTTGTTCAGAAGGAATATCTATATAATAATGAAATGAGGATATAATACAATAATCAAATGGACGTCTGTTTAATTGATATAAGAAACTAATAATACAAGAAAATGAGTATTATGCGGTTTTCATAAAAGATTCAATTGATAAACAGGTAATTCTAATCTTTAAATCAGTTTTGGGTTTTAATCCATACTCACATTCAAAGTCTAATTTGTCAATCTCAGCGTTGTATATTTCAAGTAAATTGTTATTATTGCAATTAAGGTAAAATTTCTTCAAGTAATATCGAATTATCTCGCTTGACTCGAAAATATTGATAAAGTATAAAACTTCGTGTAAGTAGATAATTAAATGGTCCTTCATTGTACTATTAATACTTATATGTTAGCATTGACCTACAACGAGAATAAAAACATCCAAAAGAAAAACCAAAGAGTGCCGTGTTGACTGGAAACTCTTATGTGTTCTGTAATTCGTACTTATGATACATAAATTTCAATGATATATATTGCAAAAACAAATTTGGTGACTCTCAAAATTTAATAAAATTGATTAAATACTATAACTAACTGTACGTTGAGGGATATAAAATGCTTTGACTTGCAATGTTTTTATAATTTGTCTCATTAATCATGTTTCAAAAGTGTTATTCTGGTAAAAAGAACACCACAGAGCGATCCTCAATCATGCACAGCTTCTTAACTATAACCTATGTCCGATTTATTTTATCTATAGATTTTGTATACCTAAAGTCCTCTCACTGATGATTTCAAAGTTTGATGATTTTTTTTAACTCATCTTTCCCATCGAACTTGACAAAAACTGATAAAGTTAATTGTTCGTCATATCTTGATCTAAATTTAAAACGTGACATTAAAAATCGGGTGAAAACAACACGTCAAACGATGATTTAAGGTTCCAAATTGAGAATTGTCAATGTCTATTTTAACAACAATCCGGATCTGCCAGTAAATAAAGTATATATCTCCAAATTGAAACGATAATCCTGAGCTTGCATTACCTATACTGATTTTCTAGATAGATGGTTGTTGCTTTAATGGAAGCTATTTATTCAATTATTCGAGGTTGTTAGCCTTTATAATATCTGTTTCACACATGTCGACAGACATGCTCAAATTGGAATCAATGACTCCTCGGTCCTCTGGCAAATCTCCCCATAAATTATCGCCCTACTTTTCCACTGACTCTTCCCACTTTTAAAATAATCGCTCCACTCTTTCTTTCAACACGCCCCACATATGAACAAGGACAAACTCACTTTGAACTAAAATCTGACAGCTCGCCCCACTTATGGAAATGGTTAAAATCCCACAGAATAAAGATCTTCCAAGTCACCCACCTTATAAAAAATTTGTCCCTCTAATGTAAATTGGTTTAATCCCGTGGATTGAAGACCTGCCATCTCGCCCTACAGAGTCCAACTTAGTTTGCAATACTAAAGTTATTCTCCAATTGATACGTAAATTACATAATAATAGATAATAAATTTAAGAATGAAAATGGGGAACATTTTAAATAGACATTAACCCGACAAGAAAGCAGATAACAGTCGAAGGCCATTAAATGGGTCGTTAACACAGCAAAAAAATCACCCATCCTGAGACATGTTTCAGCTGTCCATAAACAAAAATCTACAGTGAAAAACCATTGAATTTCAATAGTAATCATATACTAGTAGTAAATTTTCGATTGTTTGTATTCTGTGTAGATAAGTTTATATTTACGTGGGGCTAGTTTGTATACTTTAGTTATACATTTATCTGAGTTTTACCCATATTCACCAGTGGGGCGAGTTGACAGGAATAAATTAAACCAGGTTTTATCTTCCATTTTCTACATAGGAAAATGCCTATATTGAGTCGGGAATATGACAGTTTTTATCTATTCGTTTGCTACGTTTGAGATTTGATTTTCCCATTTGATTTTGGCCTTTCGTTCTTTAATTTTGATCGGAGTTTAGTATTTTTGTGATTTTTCTATTTTTGAATGGGATTTAACCAATTTTCATAAGTGGGGCGAGGTTGCAGAAGAAAGTTAAATTGTTTTAACCCTTTCACATTATTTGGTTAACAAGAGTGGGGCGATTTTTGAAAACGTTGGATGAGTCGGTGTAAAATGTGGCGTTTTTGCAAAAGCGACGATTTGTCTTGCTTCCCTCAAGTGGTCGAAACCACTACCCATGATCTTTCGTTCGAGTGGGACTACACTATCACTATAATCAGACTGGTGCCATATTAGGTGCAGGATTTGTCTTTTTTCATGTTTTTTAGGGGGTTATTTTACTTTAATTGCCATCGAATTATGCGTTTGACTATCCTTTTGGTATTTGTCTATTTATGTAAATCGTCTCATCTAGTATCAGTCATATCAAATATCAATTTGGTCTTTAATTTTTTTTAATGATAATTCATAATACATGTTTAAAAACATTATCAAGGATAAGGAAATGAAAAAACAACCTAACACATCTCTGTTAGTTAGGTGCATTTCAATTTATCTGTGGTTTTCCTGGTTTTATTTGAATATCAGCCAATCTTTATCCATATACAAACTAATTCGATTAATTGATAGAATCAGGCAAATAATGAATACAAAAGATTGGCCAAGAATTTAACAGGTTTTATTTTTGATTATTATTTTTTAAAATTTGTTTGATGACAGACTTTAAAAAAATAGGAATAGCGCATTTATCTTATTATTCAAGATAAAAAGATAACGCACTAAAGACACATGCGATATTGTCTGCATAAATTGTTTTATGCTATATCGTGTCGAATGTAACTGTTGTGTGAGATACAATTTGTTTCACACAAATTTGATTCAAACCATCTAAAAAATTGACATAATTCATGACATTATTCTATAAATAGAAATGTTTATAGTAAATCAAGATTGCCTGGAAGCATTCAAGTTCGGCAGAATAGTTCTTTCTTAAAAACGTTTATTTCGTAATAATTTGGTAACGTTGAGAGAAAATGGCCCATATATATGTTGAATAAGTGTTTTTTATACAATGATACATTTATAGTTTGTTGCACAATTCATTAATTTTAGTAAATTTTATGAAAAACGTATGCAGAAATGTGTGTTTGAGTTAGGCATACATATTTTGCATTAAAAGTTCGGCGTATACTGAAATTTCCTAATGAAATGCTAACCATGTGATTAAAGGCTATGTTCCTATGAAGATGAAACAGCCTGTTATTTCCATGTTAGTTTAAAAATAAATCAATGTTTATCCATATTTGATTCTTACACGATACATGATGTCTTAAATAGTTGGCTAAGTTTTAAGGTTTACAAGCATTGATCAATATTCTTTACAATTTGTTACTTGACAATATGTGCCATACCAAACTAAAACTCAAAAATTATCAAATTATATCACAATGGAGTTACAATATCAAGCAGCAAAAAAAAAAGCAACGACCTAGCATGAACGATTTAAAGCAATAATGATAATTATCATTAATTGAATCACAACTTAAATACAAAATAGCGTGTTATGCTTTGTTATGGTTCCAATATATGACAATGCTCTTTTTATTCAATTTGCGATATTCAGTTACCTACGCCGTAGCGTTTTTTTGTGTGTAGAATAAAGTGTTGCATCTACTGTAACTGTTGCAATTCAATATGTTTAGTTTTAAGATAGTAAATAAACTCATTGTAGATACCAGGGCTAAAATTTTGTATATACGCCAGACGCGCGCTACAAAAAAATCAAACATGCAAATCCAAACATTATGTGCAAATTCGAAACAGTTATCAAATTTAATTTAAAGGGCTTATTAATATAGTGTGGGAGGAATCATTTATATACAAGTTCCAACAGGCTTATCACATGACTTAGCTTAAGTATTTAACCAACATTTTATTACTAATACTTGTCAGACTTAATTTGCTCTTGAGTGCATCAAATCACTTGTTGAAATTCATCGAAAATTTTCTGTTAGAAGGTAAGGATATTTTGAATTAAATGTTTTTGAGATTTCAATTATCGGGAGTATTAAGATATAATATCTTAAATCATATCTTAAATCTGATTTTAACTTTCAACTCCAAGATGCTTTTAAATTTTTTCTTTTATTATTCTCTCCTTCTTTTTCTATTCTTAAGCGTTAACAATCAAATTAATAATGGTTGGCATTTCCAACTAAAATTATATATCTATCAGTTTAATTTGTTTTTAAATTAGATTACACATGGTACAGAATTCCTAGTAAATATTGATGTCTGCATAAGTAATGTTGACCAAAGTTGTACGAACCAGACTTTACTTGTTATCGAAGAATATATTTTATGTGAATACAACTACGATTTAAAAAAATGATATTTTAAAAGAATTTAAAATCAAGTTCACTTAAGTTTCGGACAAACATGACACCCTTTCGTTTATCGTAGACAATTGGGATAATTTGTGTTGTGTTATTGTGACAGGAATGATAAAGTACGGAAACTGCCATCTTCGTTTTTTTTTAAATAGATTTGTCAAAAAATTATGACCTGGTAGATAACTGTATCTCACGTATGACTACATTAGCTGTCAAATACCTTATTTAAATGTTTTAATTTAGCATAATATTGATATTTATATTATTACAAATCACAATGTTGGTCAACTATTTAAGAAACGTTCAGCAATGTTGTTTGCCCATATTGTGCAATTAAAATTCATTTAATATGTAAACGTTACACATGACTCATAGTTATGTCAGAAATATATATTGATATAAAATTATTTGTAAAATAACAATATATGTTTTAAAATAATATGTGTTCGGTACTCATAGTGATTTCGTTTAAAAAAATTAAACATGCTCAGACCTGATTATATAGTTCTGAACAGACATATTACTATGCATCCTACGATTCATTTTAGCATTTAAAAATGTCATTTGTATTCAACATTTTGACGCATATTTTTTTTTATGTGTACTGATATTTTTGTAAGTTTTGTAAATCAAAGTTAATTTGTTTAAATGAAATCATAGACACAAGAGTGTCTTTTAGTAACTTCGAGTGATTTAGCCGTATGCAACTATTGTCTTGCGTACATAGTTGCGAAATTATTTGTGAATCTCAAGCAACAGTAATAAGAGTTAGATCTTTATGTCACATAGAAAGGTTAGGTTTGTTTCACAAATGATATCGGATATGTTCCTTACGTCGTAACTACAATCCCCTTCCCTTTCATGAATGTGACCTACCGAATTAAACTATTTTACATAAGCAACATGACGGGTGCCACATGTGGAGCAGGATCTGCTTACCCTTTCGAAGCACCTGAGATCACTCTAAGTTTTTGGTGGGTTCGTGTTGTTTATTCTTTAGTTTTCTATGTTGTGTCATGTGTACTACTGTTTGTCTTTTTCATTTTTAGCCATGACATTGTCAGTTTATTTTCGATTTATGAGTTTGACTGTCCTTTTGGTATGTTTTGTCCCTTTTTTATTCAAATCTGAATCGTAAACATTCGAATGTCTTTCGTAAAATGACCTTTATGTACCCGCATATTCTGGTGTTTAAACAAAAAGCCTTTAATTTTGTTTATAATCTATCATATCAAAAATTGGAAAGAATGTTTTAAACCAATGAGTGAAATATGGAATAATTAAGCAAAAATATGTTCTAAGTTCACAAGTGAAATCTAAAAAAAAAAGGCAATGTCGCGTCACCTTTAAATAAATACTGTGTTCAAAATGATGAAACAAATAGAAAAGAATGACAAATAATCAGGGGTTTCAAAACGAGTACCGACTCTAAAGATATCAAAAAGTTCATTTAAGAGTTAATTTAAAATACATATCAAAAGTTTGTGGGATGAGTATAGTACCATGTTTTGGAATTTGATAATTGTGAATTTTTTATTAGTCTGCATTGTATATCTGCACCAAGCGCATCTTAATAAAAATCAGCCATTATGAGGAAATATTTTGATGTTGAAACTTATTGATCGAATAAATTATTGTTGGTACACTCTCAACACTAAATCTTCAATTATTTTCCATAATTTTTACGGATATTTGGATACTATCAAGGCTTATTACATGACTTAAAAAATTTCTTTCTACACTATTTTGACTTCATTTCTTGACTATTAACGGTTTTAAATCGTATGACCACATTAGATGTCGAGTTAGTTATTTAAATATTTCAATACACACCAATTTCAATGAATGTTTGTGTCAATTGTGTGTAATGATATTTGTAAAAAAAAAAATATTTCTTCAATCCCAATGAAACGATTTTAGATATTATTTTACCCTCTACGCAAAATTTTTAGCACGGCATCCTGTTGTCTGTCTTCTTTTTTATGGTTATAACTTCTCTTTATTTCCTATAGGCAATTTTTTGTGCATAGTGACGAACTGCTTAGTCAAATGCATGCAACAATTTTAAAAGAGTGGTCTCATTATGCTATGACATTACTGTTCAAGTTGTTAAATTACCAATCAATGAATGGAAAATTAACTTTTTATGTGAATTATTATTTTTAAAACTACATTTAAACAACAATATCTTCAAATCTTTAAAATATTACCATGCTATTTACCGTTCCAAACATTCAATAACTTATAAAAACTGATAAATAGTGGCAATATGCAATGCATTTTTAATTTACAAGTGCTGCCTGTATAACCTGAATCAAATAAATACTATATTAAAATGAATATATAGAACTTAACGAAAAGGAGACGTTTGTAATTGTTCTTGAGCAACAATACAAAAATGACCTTAAAAATGTTTTAACTCTTAGTTGAATGGTGCCGATTTACATTTTCTTTTTAAGTTTTATTTGAAATAATGTTTGATTAATTGATGATACAAACCATCTTAACAAATCTCAAAAGTTTATTTATTATAACATTTTTCTTCTTCTCCTTCATGTTCGGGAAGTAGATAACTTATATTTCGGTGTTGACATGAATATAAATTATATGGTGATTTTTATATGAAAATTTCCTGTTACAAAACTTAATTTTTTTCAAAAAACTAAGGATTGTCTTACCCCAGGAATATGTTATTTTAGCCTATTTGACACACCTATTTTGATCTGAGAGTCACTGATGAGTCATATGTAGACGACACTCACGTCTGGCGTTCTAAATTATAATCCTAGAACCTTTGATAACTATTTACTAGTGTACATGATTATGCAGATACATTATCATATCATACATCTTTGTAAATTTGCTATTTTTAGAGAACACCTTTGACCTTTGATCTTTGACCTTTATGATCGAAACAGATTTTGCAAAACAATTCAAACAATGTTGAAGAAAATATTTCCTTATTTTAACGGGCATTTGAATACAAGTAGCAGCTGGCCGATCCAGGGACTAAGTAAAAAATGTTTAGATCTCAATGGTGATAATCCAAATCTGTCAGACTTGTATTGCTTATCAATGCATCAAAGTACGTTTTTACAACGATCAATTGCCGTAGAAAGGTAAAGGAGTTTGATATCATTATTTTTAAGGCTATCAATGACAGCCATTTAAAAGTATAATATTTTAAATTTGATTTGACTTGCACTTACCAATGCTATTTGATTTCCTATTTTCTTTCCTTTGGTTGCCTTTTTTGTTTAAAAATTTTGCTTGCCTTATTGTGGAATTCATTAACAGTTTGCAGTTCAGACCAAAACCGTAAAGATATCATTTTGAACACTCTGAAGCAGTGTGCAAAATTCTAAGTAGATATTGATGTTTGCGATAAAGTTATATGAAATAGGTGTTACTTGTTATGGACCAAGATGTGTATTCATCTTAATTTATGTGAATTGGCATTTATATGGAATTTTCAAAAAATATATCCCCTTTGGATTTGTTAATAAGCGTTACTAAACATTAAGCACGAAATCCTGTTGTTTTTCTCAGAAAACCGTTATTGGAATAATTCAGTTGTTTTAAAATCATTTGAATAAAAAGATAATGAGAATGCTAATAAATGGTTTCATTATGTTTTAAACTTGACGATAATGGTTTACGATTTATGTCACTAAACGTAATTGATTAAAGAATTTTGATTAAGTAAATTATCAATGGTTTAATAAAAAAATTAACAGTTGAAACCTCTACTGTAAAGTATATCATGCTAATGGGTAGCCTCACATTAAATGGTGATTACATTTTCCATTTATAGAAGTCTTGCAATTTCATAATCAAAATAAACGAAGAGTTCTGATTTAAGCTTCTTTATTGTTTCTTTTTTTTTCTAACCAAACACAAGTTCTTCAATTTTCAACTATCTACTTGAAAATGGTCAAATATTGATAACATTATTAAGAAAAAGAGCTCATGGAAGATGTATTATGTACTGTACTGTATTATTGTCATAGTATTATTTAACTTGTAACAAACATGGTTATTTTTGAGCTATTACAGAGTTATTTCTATGCCTCTTTATTTGGAGATGAGATTTGACAATCATATGAAAATAACATTCATATTATAATAAAAAAGGCAACGATGTTTTGATCTTAGGAAAAACTTGAATGATTTTCTTCGATTGCTAACGTTGTCATTTCTTCATGTTGTGCCTATTCTCTAGAATAAAGATTTTCTTTCAATTTTCGAATATTTATTGTCTTCAAATACACCTAAATGATTTTCATTAAGGTACCTAAGGTGTTTGCACACATTGTGCAATTGATAATTTGCGTATAAATCATGTTACTGTACACAAATACCTAAACATTTAGTTTACATACGTAATGAGGAGTTTTTCGGTAATTTCAGTTTTGATAAACTAAATTTATATCAAAAACGTTTTGACAGATTGTACATGTACATGATCTTCACAATGAGATTGGTTGACCTAATATATGATATATGCATAAACCCATCACATTCACCAGGATTAGAATTATTAACGGCAATAACGCGTTTCTGCTGCAAAGTCAGCCTGAGTCAAAAAAGTTATAAAGGCAAAATAAAGTACCAGGTTGAAGAGCATTTGGGACCCAAATTCCAAAGCATTGCCAAATACGGTGAAAGTAATCTTTTAATGGGATAGAACATCCTTAGAATGTCCAAAAAATGCAAAAAAACAATATTCAAATATATGAAGTTTAATAATGATTGTAGTAACATACACATACATATATCATTTGGGAGAAAATGTAAATCATCCCATTATTACCAGATTTAACTGATGGCAAGTATTCGACTTGTATTTTGGCTGTGTTTGGTGTTTACATGATATATTCTTGTATGCATGTTTAAAAACAATTGCTCTCTTGCTGTTCGTTGTACGTAAGTCATGATGACCTATAGTATTGGCTATACTAATGTCTAGTCTCACATTTATTCTATAAATGTAGACACTCTTGTACTCTTGTTCAAATATCCGTATAGTTGTGTATCATAGCCTTTCAAAATGTTAAGTTTGATTATTTCCTAAAGAATTAACTTACATATAGAAAACACCACATGTGTAAAGTATCATGCAAATTTAATAACTTGTACATGAATTATATTCGAAGTTGTCGGGTAAAAGATCTAGTGAAGGTAAAACATAGTGTCTAACATTTGATCGATACGGTTGCTAGATGACCTGTAGTCTCCTATTGCACCCCCAGATCAGTGTATTTTCCTTAGTTATGGTTAAGATTAATTATAAACTTTTTTTGAAAAAATATTGTCGATTAATGTTAAAATTATTTACACAAACGGGTCCAACACTCAGCAGAAAATTAACCTTAGACTGATTTTAGCTATTCTATAAAGGAACTGTGTGGTCGTTAATCTTCATATTTATTCGTTTATTTTTTCAATCCCTGACTATCAAAAATGTTGGTTACAATTGTACATGCGAAGGCTGATCTATTAGTAACCGAGTGTTCAAATAATATTATACCAGCTAGCATTTTCTTCCCGCTTCTTACTGAAACGTAATAGTTTTAGTTTTTTTAGTAGTCAAACAAATTCAATGGAAGCCGTGTGGTGCATTTATTTTATAACATTAATTCACAGTTCATTGTACACTTTGTGGCATTTCATTATACTGTTGTGAAATTCAAAAATATCTGATAAATACACAGAAGCAAAATGCAGGATCCATCATTTTATAAGAATTAGTTTATAATTTATTTCAGTCCGTCATGACATCATCCCTTAGTGACGAAAATGAAGTACGAGTTGTGTTGCTTGGGAATACGGGTTCTGGCAAAAGTAGTCTTGTCAGGAATATTGCTGAATCAAATGCAGATAATATTTTCAATGCTGGTCAGGGCACACGGGTTGTAAAACAGATATCAGTTAATCGATCCGATCTAAATCTGAGTATAATAGATACACCTGGATACAAAAACAAGGACGATGTAAATTATGAGAAAAACCTGGCTGCTTGTCTCGATACAACCCGACCCGGTCCTCACATTTTTCTCATGTGCATCTCAGCGGGTCGTTGTACCAAAGAGATAAACGAAATGCTTGAAAAGCATGTCAATTTTTTTGGTGAAAAGATAAATCGTTTTACAATTTTTATTTTTACGCGTATTGATCAATGGAAAGAAGACATGGAAGAACTTGGGTGTGATACTGACTTCCAACGCTACATCAATTCGTTACCTGCAGCTATCAAAAAGTACATACCAATTGAAGCGAAACGATACTGTGGAATCAACAACAGACTGACTGGGGCAGAAAATGAACAGCAAATTAAACAACTGATTGATACCATTTCAAAACTTGTCTCTTTGAATAAAAGAGAATGTTTCAAAAAGCAAATTGAAACAACAATGTATCAAAAAGCTGGTAGTTTTTTTTCAAACATGGTTCCAAGTCTGAAGTGGTTTACGCCTAAAAACAACCAGAACAATAACCAATAGGTTCAGGAAATACAGACAAGTACATTTTCTTAAATTTACTATAACTGACTTCATAAGTTTAATCAATCAAACAGTGTTACTTTTAAAACATAATTGGGGCATAAACAAATTTGATCAATTAAAATGAAACTTATGTCTACTTTTTTTTCGGATAAAAATGTAATTTTTGACATGACATAACATGAAAATGTCATTGATTAAGTAAGTCACGGTTTTATTGATAGCAAATTGAATTTCCAAAGTCATGGTGGTAACCGGTATAGATTCATTTTGCGAAATCTTCTGTTTTAACTACGTAAATTAAAAAATGTTAACAATTTTGATTGATCAAAAATGGATCCAATAAATATATATATAATTATATATTTATACTGCACTCTTTCTATTTGAGCAGTAAAAATGCGTTGATCGTATAGACGGCGTGCACAAAGTTGACGGCAACTGTAAAATGCGCCTTTTAAATAGTTATATACAACCGTGTTTAAAATATTTTTGAATAAGAATAGGAATAAGAATTTTTTTATGATAAAATGATGAATGCATGCCATTAAAATCCACATTACTAGTAAGGTAAATTAAAATTTAATCTATAAAGCATGAAACGGGCATATAGAAAACGGCAAAAATACGGTGTAACTTGTAACATTAAATAAGCATAAATTAGAGTTTTTGACCTAAAACTTATACAAATTCAACATATTTTCCTGCATTTTCGTATAATAGAATTGTTCGGATTCGGACTCGGACATCACACGAAATTCATCGCAAAAAAAATCAAAAACGATCATGGTAGATAAGTTTGGAATGGTCTTCGTTATGTGTAAGAAGTAGTAATTTGGAAGGACTAATAATCGAAATGGAAGAATCGACAAGAAAAATATGTTATTACAATCTTTTTATTTTCAAAATAACTTGGTATTCCAAATGTGCATAACCAGAGGTTTAAAATAATCTGCAAAATATGAATGATTCGATAGTCCAGACTGAACACCTGAATTTTTTTAATGTCCAGCTAGTATGTTACAATCTTAAAAAATGACGTTTTAACGCTATTTTTTTAAAAGGGTCCACGGCATAATCGCGAACGTTTCCATTTCACTGCTCTTAGCATATATCTATTTATATTTCCAGAATGTGCATTTGCTGCACTTTTTTGTTCGAAGAAAAAAGAAATATGTTGAACGTAAATATTTAAAGTTATGTGATAAACTAAGTGTCCAGTGTTTTTGTTACGCGCTTGTTTTCTGAAGGAAAGTGCCGACGTCGTAAATGGTTTTAGTAATTTGAAGACGTTACGTTTGTGGACTCAGCTTTGTGCACGCCGTCATATTACTATGCCATATAGAGTCACTGACCCGATATCACTTTTCCTCATGCATATTTAAATAAAAGTAACTATATTTAATTATTCATCCAATCTGACCTCTTCAACCTGTTATTTTTTTGGATGTTTGCAACGAAAGGGCGGGGGGGGGGGAGACTCAAACTTAATTCCTTTATATTTTTTGGGAAAAAATATTTCTCTTGTCAAATTTTCTAGTTTTTTTATGTTTTATGTTAATTGTCGATATATTTGTCAATACCCAAAACGAATTCGTTCACCATCGATTGCTGGTTTCAACAGGTAATGTACATTTCATTGTGTATATTTCTCCGCCTGATACCGGTAGGAGGCTTTTTCAAATTGGGATTTCCCCAATATTTAAATCAAATTTACACTTTAAACAATTGGAAATTCGTTTTTTCAAGATTGCAGTATAAAGACAATAATAGTGCACTGACTTACCAAATCAACGATATAAGGTATCAGCCCAAAAACGGGGAAAAAGCTCGACAGAGCCTCGCATTTCCCCGTTTAGAGCTGAATCCTTTATGACGTTGATATGGCAAGTTTTATTGTCCATATACATAAATCAATTAATGAGAAAATTTAATGGTTCATAAGGCTTTACATATGTTCGAACTGTATTATTTGATTAAGTATATAGTATACGTAATTATTTGTTATAGTCTTTGCATACGATTTCTGTAATATTAAAACAAAATGTACACTGAAAGAAATAAAGGAAAACAAGACTGGTTCTAAAAGCAATATTTTTTACCTGCTGCGACGAAGTATTTTCTGTTATATGCAATATGTTATTCGTTACATTCGAGGTTACAAGCAAATGGTGTTGTCGAAATCATTTACTGCATGTCACTGAACACGGTTGTGAATTCACTTTTAATTATGTAGTTGGTTACATGTGCATTTGTTCATACTAGATACACTATCATAGAATTCCGTAAATGCAACTGCAAACATAAGACAGACAAAAAAGGATATTTGAAGGTCAAAATCACTTAAACTATAAACTTCAAGAAAAAAAAACATGAGACATAAAAGGTATGCATTTGTTTAAATCAAATTGAATGCGTTTTTGATTTGTTAAATCTTTTCCATCAACTAAATTGGTACCGAGAAGAATCTAAGAACACATGATTCTAATGGTATTTTAAGTCCTCAGTCAGGAGCCTGTATTTCAGTGGTTGTCGTTTGTTTATGTGTTTTATCTTTGTTTGTCGTTCATTTTTGTATATAAATTAGTCCGTTAGTTTTCTCGTTTGAACTGTTTTACATTGTCATTTCGGAGCATCTTATAGCTGACTATGCGGTATGGGCTATGCTCATGATTATTGACCGTATTTTGACCTTTAATTGTTTATTTTAGTCTCTTGTGGAGGGTTGGAAATCTTGCCACATATATTTTTTTTTTATATTATCTAGTTTATTTAGTGTTTTTAAATGTCAATGTATTTAAACATCTCTATCTCTCATTTTGGCTTCCCGAAACGTTTGCTTGTTATATTCTACATCGTCTATTAATTTATAGCAACAAACCTAGAAATGGAACTTGATTTGAATGACTGATAATTACTAAAAGCTAACCAAACGTTGCATAATTAATTTATTTATACCTTACGTTTTTACTTATTTTTTTCTCTCTACAGTATACTCGTGTTTAAGCGGTTTCAACAGTGAAGTACGTTGTATAGTAGTACTATTTAGTCGCAAACAATTAAAAATTCATTATACTTTATGGGTCTTCTAAATACGCTAAACATATCACGGCTTAGGATGACATGGTTGTTTTTTAGCTGTTTTAACACGCCTTACACTAACCTTTTACTCCCAACAAACATTTAATAGATATAGGAAGATGTGGTATTAGTGCCAATGAGACGTCTTTTCCCATGTTTCCAGTTTTCCAGTATTTAGCGCAATGAAAAAACATTAGAAAATTGAATGGTATTGTTCTCTTTATGCATATATGGCAAAGAGAAGTAAGTCTGCGGGATACCGTTGATCAATCAGAATAGCAAATACATTTGGTAATTGACAGTGATTCAACACGACTGTTGTTTGTTTGTTCGTTACTTTTATTTCTTTTGAGAAGGATACGATGATGTATCTAGGCTTCTCCCGTGTCCGTGGTTTAATGTTTAAATAGTTGTTAAAAAAGAAGGTTACGATAATAGTTTTTATTAGGTTGACATTGGCGAGTGCATTTATGTACTCTGATCGTCTGTGAAGTGCATTGTGGTTATTGAGTAAGTTGTTTTGACTTGTGGAAGGTTTAAGCTAAATTCCAACAATTCCAATTTCCATTACAAAATCGATTGTATATTTTTTAAACACCACATGATAAACATTCTGTTACCCTGTCGTCAATCAAAAAGTCTCTTCAAAGACGACGACAGAAAGGGTGAATCTTTTTTGGGACTTTGCCAGTTTGTAAGGTGTATTATTAACGGGTTTTATTAACAAGCTAATTAACCATCTACCTGTAGAAATGCATATTCCGGGACATCAGTGAATGGGACCAAGGGCTAAGTTACATCAACTACTAATGCAAATAGAACCTTTTAATAGGGGTCTAAACCTATCAATCGAGTCTTTTTTTTCTCACGATTACAAAGTACTAAAATTCATTCAAAGTATCATCTATGTGTTTTTCTATTACCGATGGTAAGAATCGGTAAAACAAGATATGACGTTAGAAATACCTTCCAGCGGTATTAACAACAACATCACGTCTTTCTCAAATGATGTGGACAGCAAAAAGGTACCGAACGTTAAAACGGCGAGGTTAAGGAGCTACTTCGAAAGCACATCATTGAACTGTACTTTATCGAAGAATGAAGAAAAGTCGATTGTCGTTGAATGTGGGAATCGTATCATGAAAGAAAAGTCGTATACGGTGTCAAACGTGTTAAAAGCTCGAGGGAGGTTACTACTTTTAAAACTAATAAGAATACTAGTCCAGTCTTAAAGTATATATTGAAAGCGGTTATCTGATCAATAGTATTCAAATCGAAGATCATGTCGACGGATAAAAAATAGACTTTTTTAATTTGAAAAATAAGGTTTTGTGATCTTTATTTTGAAGTTAAGTTTAAACATATTTATTCATGATGGATTGCAACTTATATTAACCCCTTTCCACTTTGCAGGTGCGAGTGCTGCCTTGTAACGGCAAGAGCCTGTTCGTTTTCGAAATCAATAAGGTTGTTTTTACTTGCAAGGGATATGGCTTTCTCTTAAAGTGGGTCAGCCATTGATAGTCCCGTTCCGACGGACTTTCGTCAAGACCATACTCGTAAATGGTGTCATGGGAGAGTCGAAAATTCAGTCCCTGAAATTTTCTTCTCGGAACGGGAATCGAACCAGGAACCTTTGTGTTAGGACAAAGTAGTCCGATGCACTAACCACTACACCACGGCTCTCTACAGTGGGTTTAAAAGGTCTGTTTAAGATGATTAAAATTGATGACTAAATCGAACGCCACCCTGAATTTTTGTATGTAGACATCAGCTAACCATCTTAACCCGGATTAGTTTGTTTCTAAAGTAGGTCCAAAGTTTAGGTCAGATACCCAACCAAACCCTAACCAAACAGTTAATAAAACAGAATATGTGGCAACAATTATGTCCGCACTTAGGTAGAAACTTAAGCTAGATATCTAGGGCCTTTTTGATCAAAACTGTAACTTTAGGTATGGCGCAGGTGAGTGTTTTTTAGCTTATAAATAATTTACTTGCCCACCATAATTTGAATACAAAAAAAAGAAACCTTTCGTTCGATCATAAGTTAGCGAAATCCACTAGTGCAGACGTAGATTTTTTTTTTATGGCAAACAAAAGTTTAGGCACTAGTGCAATTTTGTTTGCTTACAATGCAGAACAACTCTTACTTTTCACGATTTATTGGACTGTATCCCGAAAATAAGGAAAGCTATTTCACACATTAGTGCAATCTTGCTAAAATCTAAATAATTTCATAATTATTTACGATTCTATATACACTTAAAAGTATTGACAGTTTAAGGTGTAAAACGTGCAGAACGCTGTGTGATATTTTAAAAGCGATTTCTATTGCCTTTGTAAAATTAATGAACAAAAAATATTTTTTTAAATTCATATTTACTGTCTTTGACTGCTTAATTATATATTTTGATATAGTGGTTATATATTAATAAAGATATTTGAAGTACGTTTGAATCTGACGTTACGTTATATATATATATATAGAGAGATATAGGAAGATGTGGTGTGAGTGCCAATGAGACAACTCTCCTTCCAAATAACATTTTATAAGAGTAAACCTTAAATATGTATATATATCTGAAAACTGTGGTAAGATGTGGTTTGATTGCCAATGTGTTCACTATCAATGACGTCTTTTCACTAAATCCATTGGATGTTGAATGTGTACTGATTGATGTTTTAGTCTTAGATACAAGATTCATTTATACGTTTGCTTTGAACTAGCTGCCAGTCACTGCGATTACTCTCAGACTTTTTGATATTGTTTGATTGAGAAGGATGTAAAAATACCCTGCAACACCCGGTTTGTGTTTTTTGTAAGATTTTTTTTGTATCGATCTGAATCTAATTTGAAATTTGTGTGATAATTGACTCATACCATACAACCATACCACATCTGGTTATTAGAAGAAGGGGGAATGAAAGGAGTAGGTCCAGTAGGACCTCTTTTTTGTCCAAAATATAGCAGTTTTACAAAATTGTAAAAATGTGAACTTTTAGTTATTTATTTGAAAGTAGAATGATTCTGCTACATCAATATCGACTTATTTTGACAATACATTGCACATTTATCGGGTACTTGCATCATTAAGTCATGCTTTATTACTGAAATCTTCACAATTTTAGCATTTTAGTTAAATTTTAGACTGTTTCCGTCGCAAATGAAAGTGGTTGCATTTGTGTTCAAACTTAATATTGAAATGTAAGTTGTATTTGATGATAATACATAACATATATAAAGGTTGAGGATGAACACGGATGCGGTCACTTTCATTTGCGACGGAAACAGTCTAAACATTTTGACAAAATCCATCTTAAAAGTGACATTTTTTGGTATATTTGATAGATTTTCATATTTAAGCTTGGATCGGCGCATTTTTAATGACTGGATGGGTTTGAATCATTCACATAAACTAACTGAATCAACTGAAATAGACACTTAAGTAATTAAAAAGTGTCCAAAATCTTTCGTCAGATGAACCTTATATTTGATGCAAAAATCGGACCATCACCTTTGTATGTATTAGGAAAGTTCCAATGTTTTCCTACAAGGTCTTCCAATTCGAACTTGATATATTGACATTTTACAATTTAAGTCAACTTAACAGTTTAAAACAACATAAAAATATTACAATACCAAACAAAAATTGAAACAAAAAATGATGGAAATATTATTGTGTATATGATTGACCATTTGAAAATCGTCAATTGCAGTCAGCAGGATTTAAAAACATCACCTGCTAGTCAAATGCGTTTTGATTTTTTTTTGATGTGTCTTTGACCAAACTAGCTAAGGACATTTTTACCACTTTAGATTGTGGTTGTCATTACGTCGTCTAATCTTTTACATTACCGAACCTGATCTATTCCCAATTGTGACTGTTTTGCTGAGTGTGAATTCGCATTACTATAAGACGTGTTACGGGACTTTTATATCCCAAATTCATGTAGTAAGTTTTGATGTTATATTTGTAAATTCATCGAATTTTGTCAAATTTCTTGACATCTTTTTCATTACATTCATGTGGTATGGTAAAGAAAATTAATCACCGCCTTCATTTATTAGATTTGATTTGGTTCAACGTAATTCGTACGATGTTTTACTTTAGCAGTTTGATTACAAATAAACTGGATATAGCTATATACTATAATTAATTGTCTAATTGCTACCTCAGTTTGATATTAATAAGTATTGCAATTTTCATGGTTATTAAATGTAATACCAGTATTAAGTTTAAATGTAATTTTAAATCAATCCTAATTCTATCTTATTTCTGAGAAAAAGTTTTAGTCATTCAAATGTGACATCATTTTTTGTGTGCTGTTTTAGAATTTCAAATGTGACTTCATTATTTGTTGCCTTTTTTACCTTTTTGTATGTGAAGTCACTTTTTTCACTTTTTGCGTTGAGGCCTTGGCTAACTCGTGTGTGTCTATTTTTTGTGTTGGTTTATGTAATGTATCATGTGTATTAGGGTTTTGTTTTCTGTAAGTAGTTAATACTTCAGCTTTATCATGTATATCTTTTATATAGTCCTTTTATAGAATTTACTGTTTGCAAAAGTATAAATTGTTCTAAATAATAAGGATGTTCTTGTCTCTTGTCCCAAACAGAAAACCCTAGCTGTATTTGACACAACCTTTTTGAACTTTTGATCCTCAAAGCTGTACAACTTTGTACTTGTTTTTGACTTTCGAACTTTTGTATTTGGCCGTCTCTAGTATGTCTCGTGTGGACGAAACGCACTTCTGGCGTATTAAATTTAAAACCTGGTGCCTTTTGTTCGCTATTATGTGTGTGTTTCTTTGTCTAATATATTCCCCTATTTATTTGTATTGTAGTTCGTTTCTATATGTGTTACATTTAAACGTTGTGTTTCCGTTGTGTCGTTTGTTTTTCTCTTTGATTTCTCTTGTGTTTGAGTGTGAATTCACATTACTATAATATGTCACGGTATTTTTCTATCCCAAATTCATGTATTTGGTTTTGATGTTATATTTGTTATTCTTATCGGATTTTGTTTAATGATTAGTTCGTTTCTGTGTGTGTTACATTTTAATATTGTGTCGTTGTTCTCCTCTTATACAATGTTATATTTAATGCGTTTCCATCGGTTTTACTTTTTTACCCCGATTTTGTTTTTTCCCATCGATTTACGAGTTTTGAACAGCAGTATACTACTATTGCCTTTATTTTTTGGTCTCTTGGAAAATGTTGTTTGTGCTGTCTATAACACCTCTACAACGACATTTTTTGTTACATTGACACGTATAAAAAAATTGCGTTTTTCATCCAATGCATTCATAGGTTTGAACTTTGTTTTCAATTTAGACTTGTTTATGTTTTTTTGTTTGGGTTTGTATTTTATTTGCCTCCGGTTTATATAATCCATTCAACCTATTTTGACTCGTTAAGATTCAAGAGTCAATTCTTAATTGAGGTATATTAGTTGGCCTTCTACATGTATTTCTCAGTAGCATGGGTTCGAATCCCGGCGAGGGAAGAACAAAAAATTTTCGAAAGCAAATTTACAGATCTAAAATTTTTGGAATATTGTTTCGATAAGATATACATATACAAAAAGTTTCTTTTCAAGCGGTGTACAGAATTATATATTAAAAATTAAATAAACAAAAAGAGTATTAAAAGCAGCATTGTCTAGCGCTTTCATCAATCTTCGGACTTTTCAAGACTATGAACGTCGTTATGGAGAACACATTAGTATTATGACATGACGTCATTGTTCGTAACATATTAGTATTATGAAGCAACGTTATTGTTCTTGTAACAACGTTCACAGTATACATATATTAGTCTGAAAATTACACATACCAAGTCAGGAATATGACAGTTCTTTTCCATTCGTTTTTGATGCGTTTTGTTATTTGAAATTGCCATGTGATTATAGACTTTCCAAATTGATTTTCCATTAAGTTCAGTATTTTTGTAATTTTACTTTTTACACCAAACAGTATTACAGTTAGATTTTCTACTGGCAAATATTTGTCCATCCCCTCATATCCAGCGCTCTAGACCAGTCGACCACATCCGATATATAAAAATATAGCTTCAATAGTCGTAGTTTTACCTTGTCACGGAAGGATAAACATGAATTACGTGTTTTTTTTAAAGCGTGTGTAGTTGTTATATTATGTTTTACATATGTCCTGTAAATGTCCTGCGATTTTTTATAGGTTTTTCACATGTTCACAAATTGTGTACATGATATAATTTGTACAATGCAAAAATACAAGTAACAACATGTACAAAAGTACATCATACATGTTAAACATGTACAACATAATGCTTAAAATAGTTTTCCTTTATACAAAAATTTGAAAATCAAAAAAATATGTTTTTATTATTGCAACACATGCAATTAGGCAGCAACCATTTGATTTTCGTTAGGGGGGGGGGGGGGGGGGGGGGGCTGTTCTATGGATTTTTTTCTTCACAATCTATTTTTTTTGGCGAGAAATCGAAAACAATTTTTTTCTTTCAATTTTAGCATTACATATAGTGGCAGCTCAGTGTGAAACAAACATTTTTTTTTCTCAGGATCAGAAACAAATTATTTTTTTCTTCCAAAACCGGAAACAAACTTTTTTCAAAAAAAAACCATAGCCACATATTCAATACGGAAAGTACCTAATCAAATGACAAAATCAAAACTTAAAAACATCGAACGACTGAATAACAACTGTCATATTCCTGATTTGGGACAGACATTTTCTAATGTAGAAAATGGTGGATTAAACCTAGTCGTATAGCTAGCTAAACCTTTTACTTGTATGACAGTGGCATAAAATTCAATAATATTGGCAACGATGTGTTAACAAGACTAACAGACTTAATATGTACAAATTTCAAAATAGTCAACATAGTGCTATAATCCTTTTCATCAGCGTAGATAGTGCATGATATATTATTGATTGGAGGGCAGTGTTTGTGTAATTGTCAGAGTAAGGAAAACTGAAGTACCGTTGTGCAAATTTTTAGACTGATATAATTTATCCTTATCTACATAGTAAATTTTCTGGTTGGTCCTTTTATAGACTTTTATATATATATATATATCAGGAATTTCTCGCTACATTGAAGACCTGTTGGTGACCTTCTGTTGTTGTTTTTTTTCAATGGTCGGGTTGTTGTCACTTTGGCACATTCCCCATTTCCATTCTCAATTTTATTTTTATATATATACATATTGAAGAAGTACATTCTTAAGTACACTACAGCTCGGGTGGATTTAGCTTTGTCTATCGGTCCACCATGGGAGTGGGCACCGGGTGGGCAAAATTGCTACCTTGACCACTATGACCACCTGGAGGAGTGGACATTCGATTTCTGTTGTTTCATCTAGTAAAGACTTGCAAGTAAATTCACTGGGAAAAAGCATATAAGCATTTGTAATCAATATTTTTACAAAAAAAGATATTATAGCTAGAGTGGGCACGAGAGGACTGCCCACGGTGGGCAGGTGGAAAAAGCAAAATCCACACGGGCTTATGTGTAAGCAGTAATCAATGAAGTAAAACTGTTTAAAATCTCTTACAGAAGTAATGGCTTATCATAGTTATGGATCCCAAGCACCTGTTAATGAAATGCGCATTGTACTTTTGGGTAAAACTGGATGCGGAAAAAGCAAAACCGGCAACACAATTCTTGGTGATATTGGCTACTTTAAATTTGGTGGAACTTCAAATTCATTAACAAGCGAGTGCAGTCTAAGATCAAACACAAGATTTGAGAAGAAAATTGATGTTGTCGATACTCCAGGCGTGTTTGACACTAATCGATCCAATGATGAAATCCTGCATGAAATAAAACGATGTATCAGCCTTACATCTCCTGGACCAAACGCAGTAATATTATGTCTGAAAATTGGGAGATATACAGACGAAGATAATGCGGCATTGAAGCATTTCGTGATGTTTTTTGGTGAAGAATTACTTAAGTATGCGATAATTCTTTTCACGCATTTTGACCAATGGCAAGAGGATAATGAAGGAGTCCAACCACCAGTGACTGAAGTTGAATATATCAAAAATATCGATAACGACTTCCTCCGTTCTGTGTTTGGAAAATGCAGCAATCGTCACATATTCTTCAATAACCGACTAAAAGGCAACAAACAAGAAGATCAAGTAAAGAGACTTTTAGCAATGATTGAAAACATGATACGTGTCAATGGCCATGGTTGTTATACGAATGCACATTTTGAGAAAGTTGAACGACTCTTACAAGAAGAGTTAGCAAAGGAACGTGGGAAGACTAGAGACGAAGTTAAACAGAGCCCAAATTTTTTTCGAAGAGTTCTTGATTCGGTGAAAAAATTATTGGGAATTCCTTTTTAAGTTTTAAACACTATCAATATTCAACAACGTGTACGCTCTGAGTTTAGATATGTATAAAACAATTTATATATTCATATTTTATAAAATATCAAACTATGTCCTCTTGTTATTATACTATAAGTCTCTTGTTGTCAGAAAGACGGTAAAATGTTAAAGATCAATAATTTACAATCATGTCGTCGTAAGTTCCTGTGCTCAATAGTTATAAATCGTACCAGGCTATTTTTTTTAATACACCAGGGTTTTCTCAGATACCGTATCGGAAAGGAAGTCTTACGCATTTAAGTAAGTCATCGATAGCAAATTTTTAAGTTTTACTATTATCAGATTATTATGATCATCAAATCATTAAGACACTGTATAGAACGTGTCGATCAAATATCATGTGTGCAATAGTACTCGTTGTGAAGACACTTACAATTTTACATTAATTCGACAATTGTTCCGTACCGTTTAAACTGTGTTTCACATGCACACTATGAGTTTACTAACTAGGACATTTGTCACTTATTACTTTTGCATTTTTTCTTATTGTTTACAATAATTTGAAACGTTTGGTGATCAGTGTTTCCTCGGAGGAATAAAATTGGTGATTGTTTTTGAAAACTTGAACCTTTTTTTGTTAAATTGAGTTATTGGGTAATAAGGGAAGTTTACGTATCAGATATGTTGCTTTGCTTCAGAACACGAAAAGACACCTATACTATTTGATCGACCTTAATCAACTTTGAGTGATAGTATTAAAATGACGGTTCGTGCTTTAAACCATAATCGGACATGTACAGCTTCATATTTTTATAAGCTGAATTGACAAAAGGTAGGCCCGAACAAATCACCACAGTCGCTGGAACAAATGTATTTGAAAAGAAAACATTAACCAACTGTTGTTAGTATCACTTAAATGTACCAACTAAACTATAGCATAGTTTAAGGGAATCAGCTCTCAGATGCAAAAGCAACGGCTGCGTTAAGTAGTTGATAAAAAATGATATACCACAATGTAATAACACAGTTTATTATTCATGTTTCACAATAGAATATTTGTAAGAGACACACAAATAAACTTGAAATTATGATATATGATACGCTTGCTTATGAATTAAACATAGTGCAAATTGTGTGGTTTCAAGCGATTTAATAATAAGAGTGGCGAAAACTCCCATTTATTGTCTACGCACTCTATCAACCAAAACAAAAATCTCGCAAATGACTATTTGATAAAAATATGTAGTTGGTATCTTGTACGCTTTATGAAAAGAAGTATGAATAAGCCAACATCAAATTTTAGAATATGACCTTGACATTTGACCTTGATCCAATTCTGATATAGGCCCTAGGTCAATATCACTTACAGTGAACCAGATAGAAAATACATATCACTTATATTGGGGGAATAACTCTCGGATAGAGTCTCCGGATAGCTTCGGACTAAAATGTCATTCTAGTCCTGAAAACGTTACAAACAATGTCGTAAAATAAATTTGTCGTAATCGTTTACGGTTGCAAATGAGTAGTGCAAACAAGAAAACCAATATTGTAACGACTTATAGTACAAACTGTAAAAATCTATTTGAAATGAATTTTTTCATCCAATCGGAACAACGCAGAAAACTAAAATAAAGACATAGTGCACCGATCTAAAAGTACTCACAGTTACTTAAAAAAAAACTTCTGAAAATGACAAGACAAAGGAGTAGGTCCGGTAAGGAACGATTTTATCCTCAAATGCAGGTTCGTCTGACGAAAGATTTTGACCACTTTTTAAACACTAAAGTGTCTATTTCATTTGAATCAATTAGTTTATGTGAAATATTTTAACTGATTTAGTCATTAAAAACAATTTGATTCAAGCTCAAATATGAAAAATCTACCAAATATGCCGAAAAATGTCACTTTTCAAATGGTTTTTGTCAAAAACGAAAGTGGCCGCATCCGTGTTCATCCTCAACCTTTATATATATTATGTATTATCATAAAATACAACTTACATTTCAATATTAAGGATGAACACGAATGCGGCCACTTTCGTTTTACCTGAAAACTGTCTAAAATTTAACTAAAATGCTAGAACTGTGAAGATTTCAGTAAATTAGCATGACTTTATGGTGCTAGTACCCGATATATGTGCATTGTATTGTCAAAAACAGCCCATATTTATGTAGCAGAAGCATTCTACTGTCCAATAAATAACTAAAAGTTTACATTTTAACAACTTTGTAAAACTGCTATATTTTGGGGCCAAAAAGGGGTCTTACTGAACCTACTCCTTTCGAATCAAAACGCATATGCATGCAGATTATAAAGCATCTATGTCGTTTACCCCTTGAAATTAAAAGCTTCAACCAAAACGGTGCGTAGTCCCCGCCGCCGTTATCGCCACCATCGTCGAATTGAAATATATGTGTTTTGCATTCTTCGAAAGTTGTCACAGAAGAGACAAAAAAACCTGCCATAAGGCCATTACCCTAGACGTATTCAGTGAGTTTTCAAACTCACAAGAGTGATAGAAATGTGATATGACATATCATAGTTTAACAAAAGAAAGTTCTAAGGTGTAGTCTAACCGATGACAATAAAGATACCATTCGATATGGTAAAAGATATAAGATAAACCAAAACCACTGCCTATTTAGATTATGGAAAGAGGAAGATAGAGGCGGGAACTTATTCGTCACAAAGCAAACACTACGTCAGAGTATCATACATGTGCACGGTTCAATAAAGAATTCTGAAAATATCTATACCGCATTTTCATTGTAAAAAGGTATAAACAAATGGTTTCTTATATAGCTTCGTCACGAATTTAATTCTGTTTAACTGATTTCATACAGCGTTACACAAAAGTGCACGCAATACATAAATTTGAATAAATGGTAAGAAATATTTTCTTTCAGCAGGAAAGATCCCTTTTTTTCATTAAGTTGTTGCTAACCAAAAATAAAAAAATAATAAAAATGCAAGTTCAACAATTCAAATAGTTCTACAAAAAGAATTGAAAATGCCCTATACAACGTGAACGCATTCATGAACGAATTTTTAACTTCAATAACTTTGGTTTTCATCAATTATACATTTTGTATTTATAAAAAGGATACGTTTCAGTTATTAGTTAAGTCTCTGCCAAATAAGAAAATTCGAGTTTCCAAAAAAAATATGGTTTACTCAACCTGTTAAAAAAGATAAAACTGAACTGTATTTATAACTATTTTGCGATGATCTCCTAGCTTACTTTTAAAAGGGTATCATAGATAAACTCTTATATACAAAATATCCATACGCAGACATGTTTCATCGCATGTTTATGTTTTTCCTTTGATCTATACTCGAACAGAATTTCTACACATTTAAAATTAATAGTTCAGCTTTAAATAATTACAGTAATATGTTCTTTAAACAATTAAATTCTAAAATGATATATTAATTTTTTTTTCAGCTTTTTACACGTTTTCTAGTCCAAATGGCACACAAAAGAAATGAAGATTTGAGAATAATACTGCTAGGAGTTCGAGGTTCAGGAAAAAGTCGAACTGGAAACTGTATATTAGGATCTGGCGAAAATTTTAATTTTCGATCTTCATCAATGACTCCAGTTAAGATTGTTACTCATCATAATGAAATGCAAGTAACTGTTGTAGATTCACCAGGGGGATTCATGACGTCTTCCGCAAGAAAAGATTGCTTTTGCCGTTGTCTTGATTTAGTTCATCCTGGTCCGCATTTTTTTATTATTTGTTGTAAAATGGATAGAATATCGGATGACAACAAGAAATTCCTTTCGAATTTAGAAAAGTATTTCGGTCATAAGATTTACGATTTCATGATAATTGCTTTTACACACTCCGATCAATGGAGAGATGACAAGGAAGAGCTCGAGGAAGAACCAGATACTGAGTTATTTATCAAATCTTTACCAAAAGCAATGACACAACTCCTGAAAAAATGCAACGAGAGATTCATGCTCCTAGACAACAGGCAAACTGGAGAAATGCTTGAAAGTCAATCTTTGAAACTACGCAAATGTATGCTTGAAATAAAGAGCAAAAGAGATGAAAGAAAAATGATATACAAAAAAAGCACCTCTTTATGGACGAAGTTCTGCCAATGTATCTGCTGTCGATAACATTAATGCACTATGCATAAAATACCAAAAAACCTTTAAAAAGATTGCTTTTTTTTATCTGTTATAAGTAGATATAGTTAAAACAGTAGTTGTGTTTTGTTATAATCAATTTGACAATATTCATATATTACTCTTTTTTCTCTTGATCTCAGAAACATTGGTGTCATAAAAATAGTTTGACTAATAGTGTTACATCCCATGTGAAAAGAAATGGTGGTTTGATTATGTTTAATAGGATTGATGAAAATGAAAAGAGTATGACGGATGAACACAAATAACAAAAGCAGCATCATAAAACAATATTAAAACTAAACGCTAGACCATCTTCGGACGAATTCAGGTTACTAAATTAATGTATAGTTGATAAAGCAAGTATTATGAAACAAAATACAATATACAAAAATGTATATTCATTATAAAATTTTTGTTTAAGGTAGATACATTGTATACCGCCATCTTGGATTGTACAATCACAGTAAAAAATGGGTCTAGTTATTTGCCTAAATCTGCAAATTTGGAGACAGATTTGCAATTTAAAGGTTAGACTGTTTAATAATATAAAGAAAACTTGGTAATTTTTTGTATAATTCAAAATATTTAAACAAATATCATTTTTTTTTTGGGTTTAGAATCATTTTTTTCAAATGGGCCATTTAAGGGAAGATAACTCTTTTAGTAAAAAAATTATACTGGACTGATAGGGATTTTTTTTCTTTTTACTTGTAGCAAGAAAACAAGTTCGGTGACACCATTTTTTCTTTTTATTTTCTTAAAATATATTACAAAAACTATCTTTTCACAATTTATTTCAAAATTCTATCTCATATATTTTTTTTTGTGCACACAAATGTGTTTTTCCATGAACAATCTAACCAAATTTAAGCAATTTTCAACGACATATAGCTTGAAAAATAGCACGGTGACCCATACTTTTTATTATATTTTTGAAAAAAGCATAGTAAAATCTTCATTTTGGCTAAGTATAAGAAAATTCTGTCTCAAAATATATTTACTTATGATCTACCTTAAAAGAAAAAATGTTTAGATATTTGGAATTAACTTACTTATCGGTCGTGTATTACTGCAATCTTTTATATGTTGTTGTGTTTTATAAATAAGTTAATGAATTTATATGTTTCATCAGGAAAAAAGTACAGTCGACTCTCGTTAATTCGAAATCAGTCGGACCAGACTCACACGATAATCGGAAGTTTGACAGAGCAAGTGACACAAATCTTGCTTAGCTTGCTAAGGCCAGTGGCGTAGCTAAGCCACTTTTAAGTGTACGCCCGAACCTCGGCAAGGGGTCTGAGGGCCCCAATCGGGTCCAGGTCATCGCACCTGATGATAGTTGGTTCGAGGGGCGAAGCCCCTGAAATTAACGAGTTATCAAGAATGAGATACCATTTCTGTCATTAAATACTCATCAATAGCAACATATCTTAGAGTCTTCATTTTTTTTTATCTTTTATATTTAATTTACTCATTGTGTTGATTTGAGATATAAAGGTCATTAGTTTTAGAGAAAATGTCTAAACCAGTTACTTTAAAATATGTTTAAAAGGAACCATGTGGTAAAGCAACCACTCAACCAAGACCCCTTTTTATTTGCAAATTTCGTAAATGGACATGAAATAATTAATTTTGAAAGATCTGAAGGTGTATTATGGAACCTTGGTTCTCGCCTGGGATTGCTTCCCGCAAAAAATAAATTCCATTTATCAGTCCATTACAGGATTTAAAAAAAAAACATTTTCTTTAGATATTTTTTCTTTATCATATTTTACCAAAGTTTCATGACAATCTATGGAGGTCTACACATTTATCATGTAAAAAATAATACTTGTTAATTGCGAAAAGATATGTCCGTCAACTGAAAAATGTAAACCAAGTTCTTTTAAAATTTTGCTTCAGACATTAATCATAAAAAGCTTCTGCTTAAGTTTCATAAAATTCGATGAAGGTTTGACAAATCAATTAATGTGTAACAAACTAAAACCCTAGACTGTATCTACTTGTTAACTGCAAAAATGAATTCCTTTTATCAGTAAATAGGGGAAAATTAATTAATGTCCAACTTTCTGAAATTTTATGAATGTTTGACAAAGTTATTGATATCTAAAAAAAGTTTTAACAACATGCTGAACCTAAATGTTGACGCCACCCACAAAATCTTAGATCGCTATGTCTCGCTTTCGCGACTGATATGTCATAGGCTCGACAAAAAAGCAAATCTCGACTGATAATGAATACCTCTAAACTTAGGGAAAGTAGGTAGAATTCATAGTAGAGTCAGACTTGGACAGAAAATGAACAAATGTATAATATGATACCATTTGGTTGAAAAGTAAATTTTGTCACTTTAATTCGCAAGTATACAAGCCATTGAAGAAACATTTACAAGGCTTATATGATTTTAACCAGTTCTTTTTAATTTATTGAGATTAAAATATTTTTTACCCACATTCAAGTGTACGCCCGGGCGTTTTGACGTAAACGTAGCTACTCGCCTGAAGGCTTAAATAAAACCGGATGAATATGAGTAGTATAAAATTGAGAATGGAAATGGGGAATGTGCCAAAGAGACAACAACCCGACCATAGAAAAAAACAACAGCAGAAGGTCACCAACAGGTCTGAATTCATATGTTATTATAATAAATTATTTTTCCGGCTGTTACTTATTTCATTTAGCATTTAGTGCAAATCTGACAGGACTAAATTGTTATCAAGTCAACATTTATCTGCCCTGAAATTTTCAGATGAATCAGACAACCAGTTGTTGGGTTGCTGCCCCTGAATTGGTAATTTTAAGGACATTTTTACTGTTTTTGGTCATTATCTTGATTATTATTATAGAAAAAGATAAACTGTTACATGTGTGAGCAGCAAAATGTTCAGCAAAGTAAGATCTACAAATAAGTCAACATGACCAAAGTGGAAAATTGAATCCTAAATTTTAATAATTTTCATAAACTTTGTAAATTTTTGCAAATTTTTACAAAATATTTTCATCTGTAACTAATGGGCCAGGTTCATAAAAGATAGCGATAATTGTAAGTAGCAAGACTTTCAGTAAAGTAAGAACTACAAACACATCACCATCACTAAAACAAAAATTTGTTATGAGTCCATCTGTGTCCATTGTTTCAGATGCACATAGACCAAGATAAGCGACACATGCTCTTAAGAGCCTCTAGTTGGTATTAATATTGATTTTGTTATCAGTAAATAAAAAAGCAAACTAAATATTATTGTTATAAACATATGCAAAGGCATGGGTCTGAAATCTGTCTATAGATGGATCTTGACATTGCATAATGTGCTTATTAATATATAAAGACAATAACTGTCATTTAAAGATAATTGCTTAATTGTCAAAACATGAATCAAATAATGGCCCTCTAACAAATAGCAACAAAAACGCGATAGATCCATTTCAATATCATTGATATTTTCATTGTCTGTTTATCAAATGTCTTTAAAAGGTAAAAATTATATACAGCACATTTGTTTCCCTAATAGATACAATGATAGCCGTGAGTGTTTTTAGTCAAACGGTTCAGCATTTGTAATGATAAACAAATACGATCGTCGTGAATTGATCAATCCTGTAGTACACCGAAAAAATATTCTACTGTCGGTGTATTCAAAGTTTAAATTCTTGTCAACAAGCTAAAAAAAGACTTCAACTTGCGCCGATATTTGGCCATTAATTTATATGCTCACACCTTTTCAATTTAAAAATGATATTTTTAGTTACATAGTGCCCTAATACGATATACAATGTATATGGGGGTAGTAAATTCCATATAGGATGAGAGCAAAAATGGAATACATTAATGTTAGTATTATGAACCAACTTCCTTAGGTCTATTAAAAAACAAATGCCAACAATAACAAACTGTTAGTTCTAAATGTGTTGTATGGAATTAATTTCAATCGTTTATTATCCATTTAATCGTCTATTGAATACTTTAAGATTTTTCTCACCGGCCTGATGTTTGTATAAAGGGACACAACTGCACTACTAACCTAACATGGAACCTTACTAACCTTAAATGTAATAAACACGGTCTAACCGCGGTTGCTCTTAACCAATCATATTCTTAAAATGTTTAGGAGGTAAGATTATAAGCTATACGGAATATACCCGAAAATATTACAAGATGCTTTGAGAATATGTTTCTTGGAACCAATTGAAGTTTTCAGTCGCAAATTATGTTGTACAGTATTTTTAAACCACCTCCCGCTAAATAAATGTCCAAACGCACATCTATGTTGTATATGCAATGTAGCTTCACAATTGCCAAATAAAAACTATGTCTGTTAATCAGATAAATTTATATAAAACTTTCTAAAATTTTCTGTTTATAAATGTTTAAATATTAGACAAACTCAGGTTTTAACTCCCTCTGGCAGATCTGACCTTATATGAATTTGACGTTTGTACTTTTGGTCAGATAGATCTTTTACTGTTTTGGTTCTTATACATTATCGTTTCATATACACGTATAACCTTAGTCGTTTTTGGCACAACTTTTTGGAATTTTGGATCCTCAATGCTCGTCAACGTTGTACTTGTTTGGCTTTAAAACTATATGAGTGTCACTGATGAGTTTTCTGTAGACGAAACTCGCGTCTGGCGTACTAAATTATAATCCTTGTATCTTTAATGAACTATGCATATAAATAAAGGCAGCAGTAGTATAACGCTTTTCAAAATTCATCAATCCATTTGATGAACACTTTTGTATTATTTAAAATCGCCATTAAAAAACAAAGCGATTAAAGTTCTGCAATATTCCAATGACTAAGATTTACACAAAAATTTATTCCATGTTACTAGGAT
This sequence comes from Mytilus edulis, assembly GCF_963676685.1. Lineage (NCBI taxonomy): Eukaryota > Metazoa > Mollusca > Bivalvia > Mytilida > Mytilidae > Mytilus > Mytilus edulis. Next base: position 19,093,370 of record NC_092354.1, read on the forward strand.
TTTTGTTCATGCATTTAGAGTAAATCAATATTGGTAAATTGTTCAGTGTTGTTGATACATTAATTAAGATGAGCACACCAAACTTCCTTTAGACGATCTTGTTAGTTTGTAAAGTGTACTAACTGTATTTTGGAAGGTAAAGGGTTTACTTTATACGTAATTAAAACAAAAGTAAAAAAAAATCCCCAGTTATGTTTGTATACAAATATGTCTACTCCAAATATGAGAACGGTTCTGCGTCTGTTAGTTAGTTCATCTGTCTTTTATCTTGTGATCCACATCCGCTAGTTTAAAATATAAAACCTTTAAAATCAAACTATCAGTTTGACTCAGTAGTAGAAGTTGTAGACTAAACATGGAAATATTAGCATGTGAAGGGACATGATGTCTTAAACACACTTAAGGCCACACAGTCTTGTTGTAAATGTTCTGATTAATAAACGTTCATGTTTATACAATGCATATCTTCATGATCTTCTAGACTCGTAACTGTACCTTTGGTCTCGTCGCAACAGTAACCTCTCAAAGTTATTTTAAAATTATAGAACAGCCCGTATTTCCCTGATATTTAACATTAACACCATGCAATTGTTGATTTTTTTATACAAGCAATTAAATGATTATGCTTAGTGTTTCTCTTACAGTTTGTGTCAACTGATGTTATCAAATGTGCACAAATGGTTAGTTTGTCAAGATTATTTAATTTCCATATCCTCTACAGTAAATACATTTGATATCTTGTCTACAAAATCTTCTCATAGTCCAGTCATTTTACATGAATTTAATTTTTCTTTTGGATTTCTGCAGCTAATTTAGAAATTATTTGATAAATAGTTAAAATTTAACAAATTTGATATGTTTCACTACACATGTCAATGTTATTATATTATTATCAATCGGGTTCAGGACCAATCAACATCATTCTTATTATAATCCTTTGTAATTAACTCCAATTTTTCGTGTGCGTATATTTGGAGCTGGTATATTCAGTGAAAAATAAATATTTCTTGTTAAGATAAATACAAGGATTAAAATTTTATATATACGACAGACGCACTTTTCGTCTACAAAAGACTCATCAGTGACGCTCGAATCAAAAAATGTAAAACAAAGGCCAAATAAAGTACGAAGTTAAAGAGCATTGAGGACCAAACAATTCCTAAAAGTTTTGCCAAATACAGCTTAAGCAATCTATTCCTCAGGTAGAAAAGCCTTAGTATTTCAAAAATTCTAATTTTTGTTAACAGTTAATTTATAGATTAGAATACATTTTTCAGCATTTATTTTAATATTTTGTTTTTGGAATTTCAACTTACAAGCTTGTAGAATATTTCATTGTGTGTAATTCTAAAATAGAAATCAATATCTGATCTGAGTCTCTAACACTAAAGGGGGTGTTTCGCTTTCGTTCATGTAGACCTAGACCTATCCTATTCAGGTATCTCTAACCTATATGTTTCCTTTCTTGTAATAATTGGAATGATTTGAATTTGGTCTCACATATGGGGGGACTAACTATATCGATATCTATCGGGCACAGGACCAATCCATATATATACACTTTACATGTATTCTGCATTTTAAGATTAGAATATTAACTAATTCTAATCACGTGTAAATGTGGAGTGGACAAACTCCTTTTATGTTTCGCTGAATAGATAGGTAATATGCATATAAACCATTTGTATTGTTATATCCCCTTCAAAAGCATGAAATCAAACACTTAAAATAAGAAAAATAAAGTTGAAATATGAAATAAAATTAGAATGGAAATGGGGAATGTCTCAGAAAGACATCAACCTGACGTAAGAGCAGAAAATAGACGAAAGGCCACCAATGGGTCTTCAACCTGGGACTATTATTTTATATGTGCAGTGTTGCGTGTAATTGGGGTAAAAACTCTAATTCGTCAATAAAATTAGAAAGATCATATCATGGGGAACAGGTGTACTAAGTTTCAAAGTTGATCGGACTCCAACTTTATCAAAAACTTCCTTGACCAAAAACTTTAACATGAAGCGGAACAGACGGACGGACGAACGAACTGACAAACGGACGGACGGACGCTCAGACAAGAGAACATAATGCCCCTCTACTTACATAGGTGGGGCATAAAAATAATAAACAGCTGCGTCATGAGCTCGGGCGCATGATAAGCCTGACGGTTTTCAAGAATACAGTTCAATAACTTCTCAATGTGATATTAAAAATTAATGAAAAAAAGGGTGTCATCATAATAGATACAAATCAATCAAAAAAGTTTAATGAAAACTGGTCAAAGTACTTCAAGGTTATTGTCTGAAAACTGGAGAATCACCCCTTTTTATAAATAAAAATCCAATAACTCAAAAATGTGAAATCTATATATATTTATATGTTTATATAAAGAGATAAATTCTTTCTGATAATAAATTATCAAGTTGTATAATCATAAATTTTGAATGTTTGAAATCAATCCAAAAAAAATATCGCCGAAACGCTATATTAGTGTAGGATTGATTGCAAACGTATAAAATTTATAAATAGCATATATAATTCAAACTTGATAATTTCTTATCAGAAGGAATCTATCTCTATATAAACATAATTATAGATTATGTGATATAATTATTGCAGGACATTAGTGAAACCAATATATTTCGATATGGTTCCGAACATGAACCTTGCAATGTTCTATGAAAAAAATGATATTAATTGTGTGAAGATGAAGAGGGAAGCCGTGGACGTTAGGTTTTGCTTTATCTTAAAAGTACCGTGACATGTCTTAAAGGAATGCGAAATCACACTCATTAAAACAGTCACAATCGGGAATAAGTCATGTTCGGTAATTTAAAGATCAGACGACGAACCACAATCTAACAAGTTGTTAACATGTCCGTAGTTAGTTTGGACAAAGACACATCGTATGGATCCATCAATTCGATATAAAATTGAGAATGGAAATGGGGAATGTGTCAAAAAGACAACAACCCGACCATAGAACATACAACAGCAGAAAGTCACCAACAGGTCGTCAATGCAGCGCGAAATTCCCGCACCCGGAGGCGTCCTTCAGCTGGCCCCTAAACAAACATATAGACTTAAATATGCTTGTTTACAATTTGACTCTCTGTTGAGCGTACAGACCTGCATATAGAAAATTTATCATTTCGTTTTGAAGAACTTCCTTTAGTATAAGCGTCACAGCACCACTACATTATTGGCTGCTTTGTTTGCCGGTACGAACACAAAGCGCTTTGCGAATACTTGGAGTTGATATTTTATTCCAGAAAATGGGAATATCATACCTATTCATTTATTTCAGAATATTTTGGGGAAATATACGAATATAAACAGTATCTCATAATTTTATTCAAATATTTGCCTAAAGTGTTTTCATTACATCAATTTGTACATTATGTAGACAGAGCATATTGATTGACCTGACGACACTGTTTCCAATCTATTATACACGGAGGACGATATTTCTGTCCTTTCTGAAGAAAACTCCCGACCTCACGGGCTTCGACTTTGTTGAGGTCTCCTGTAAGGACATGCTCATAGGGAACATATCTAAAACTGTATGTTTCACAGTCTCATGTTGAAGGAACGTTATTTTCTATATTGACGTCTGATGTAACTGACGTATTATTAAAAATCAAACTACTGCTGGGTTTTACGTCCGTAAATCGAATTACGTACTACATAATTTTATTCGAAATTTGTAATACACGAATGTGTATTGTAGTCCGGCCGATCGGTGAAAAAATTGCTCAAGTAATGAGCACCAAATTGTGCATGATGGTACATTTTTGTGTACAGAGCAATAATAGCTATAGACCCACCGTCAACACTCAATATGGCGTCTTTTTTTAAGATGGCTGCCATACATTCTTAAATATTTTCCAGTATAGCTCAAACCACAGTGGATTTAATGCTGGAAGCACTAAAATCAACATATTTGAATGATTTGGTGTACTTAGCAAGATTTTGTTTTGATCTATCTTTGAAATTCAAAATGGCGGCTTTTTTCAAAATGGCCTTCTTGAAAAATACGCAAATATTCATCATTGAGAATTGACCTGAATATAAGCATTTTATTGATGTAAAGTGTCATTTAGTCTCTATCCCAGTTCTGTCCTTTTTGATTTTTGATCATTTCAAACACAAAGTAGTAGCTTGCATTAAAAGCTGCAGTATGTGTTGTCTTGGGTCACACATAAAAGCTGTGATTTTGAATTTATCTGCCATATAGATATTATTCAGTGCCTATCTTATTTCTTCGGTCGCAATATTTTGAAATTTGAGATATTATACTAGGAATTGAGAATCATTTAAACATATTGCAGTGAAATGGCAGGAATTGAGGACAACAAGGACAAGAACATTGAAATGACAGAAACTGAATCACTTGGGGATATGGAGAAACCCACACCTGAAGACCCTTTAACAAACGACAACTCAGAAATAACTATTAAATAATTGTACCAAGCATTTTTAGCAGATAGGAAATCTAATGCTAAAAAAACAGCTGAGAGTAACGGCAATATTAAACAAAGCGAAGCGGGAATCGATAAAATATGTGTTTGTCTCATTACGATGCAAGCTGAACAGAAAGAGGCAATGCATATTGATAACGAACAGTTGGGAGCAATATATCAGCAACCTCAGCAGTCTGAAGACAGGATAGACCACAAGGCTAGTGGTAGGTGCTTTGCGGAATTGATGGTCAGACCAATATGATATTCAATGTTGTGATGAAACGGATAGACAGGCTGACAACAAATGAGGAAGGAGACACAGTTCAATTTAAAAGTGCATTTGAACAGCAGGGTACCTTCCAACAACTGGTATTTGTTGTAAGTGAAATAGTGGGCAATCGAAATATAAGAGTTAAAATTCCTACAATGGCCACATCATCTAAGCCAAAATGTGACCTGAGCAAGTTCAACGCAAGTTCACCAAAGCTACACAACGAAATCCCTACCTTCGGTCTTACCTAAAGTTGAATGTCCTATTTTCAGGGCCCTTGGCCCTGCATGAGACAGTTCAAATTATTCAACAACTACCTCCACTTAAGAACATACAAGAAACCTCTTGCACTAAGGATATCAGCAAAAGGTTTATGTGTATTCTTAAGAACACTTACCACCTGCTATGAGTCAATACTATTTGGTTCAGAGCAGCACAACGTTACAGAAACAATTGGCTGCAAGTGGATCCTATCAAGTTTCTCCAATGCTGACTGCAGTGCCTACTTACGATATCATCCCCGTGGAGTCAATGGCAAATCATCCTACTACATTTATCACTCCAATTATGACATCTCGTCAGCTCCTGGAGCTCTAACAGGCTTTTTATAACAGCAAGCTGACTCCACTGACCGGTTCAGGAAAGGGCAGAGGAAACCAAAAAAGTGTGGAAACGGCTCTTTTTCAGACTCCTCAATGGAGATAGAATAGTCCCGATGGCAAGAAGCATTCTTCCGAGGATGTAAAGACAAATATTCTGCAAGGCATGTAATAGAGAGGAACCCAGAAACATTCAACAAGGCGTTAAAACAATCGATAACCTCAATAGCCAACCAGATGGCGATATATGGACGAAAAAGCGCCAATTATTCCCATCGGCAATTCTACTTTGTTGATGGTGCAGAATCACCGACCGACAAAGGAAATATGAGCAGTCCATTGGAAAATGAGGTGCATAACCTCACATAAATTGCCACAAAACAAGCTGATGTTATGCTTTCAACTAATCAGCATAACCATGAATTGGCTGATCAATAATACCTTGGTCCTACACATCAAAAAATCTTGGAAGATCACCGGTTCAATTGAAGATCACCTGATCAATATATACGTGGAAGATCTCATGAGCAATACAATCCCGGTAAATCGCCAGATAGAAATACACTCATGTTTAATGCCTATCGACCAGCAACACCCCCCACTAAGCCAAATATCATATAGTCCCTAAGGACAACGGTTGGCATCTCCACGGACAAACTCCAGATATTCCGGTTATTACAGACAACGGTCACCTTCACCAGGATACAGAGCAAATCAAAGCGTAACCCCAACAATGGAGTCTTTAAACAGCGAAGGACCGCGCCAGTAGGCCAAAGCTCGACTCCCAAGTTTATTGGCCATGAAACATCACCTCATCACAAAATCGAACAGACGCCCACGGCCTCGTCCGATATTCTCATCAGACGACCCATTTGCAAGAGATTATCAGTACGAGGTACTATACATGACCAGAATATGATCATGATAGTGGACACTGCTGCAATGATAACATTAGTAAGAAATTAATTCCGACAGATAATGGAGATTTGGAGAACGTAACGCTACGTGGTTCGGGTGAACAGCTTGTTATTGGGAAGATCATATAGAACGACTATCGACATTGATAGAATAAACCTACATGAGGCTGTGTGCAAAGAGCCATTAACAGACGATGTTATACTTAGGCTTAATAATTTGGGACACACTGAGCGCGATGATAAATCTGAGTACTCCCATACTTACCATTAACAATTAATTTAAAGTAATGAATGCGGCATTTGTTAACAGTGGAAACGAGATTTCAACTCAGCAAGTTCACATAATACGAACCATCACACTTCCGCCAAACTCAGATATGACTGTTACCATAAAAACTATTAAAAGTGCCGACCAGGAGTGCATTTTAGGACCATGCTCGCTGACAAGTTGTGAATTGGTTTCGCACGTAGTTGGAAAAGAAAATAGTTGCCTCTTAACCATTTTAAATGATGGCAATCGTCTAATCCGCCTGAAGAAAGGTACATATATTGATTACATAGACTAATTTGACGATGTAGTGAGTTCGGCAGATGAAAACGCGATAAGTGACGTAAGATGAAGCCTGAAGAGAAACGAGACAAGGTTCCCACGGCACTGCCTCAAAGTTCAGATAAGTTACCATATATTCCACCAAAATTTAACCGACCTCTATTAACGTTCAATCGACTCGCTTCACCTTATTTCATTCCAACCATTAAAACTGAAAACGTTTATTAAAGAACAACATGTAACATATCGATTAACATTTTGGATTTCACTATATTTTTTGCAGCCATACTTGCAAATGTATGTGTTATAGAAATAAACAAACTATTTTTTTATATTTTAAAATTAAGTAATAACAAATTCAAGAACATGAAGACTATTTTAAAAGAATCATTACTTTAATTTCCGAAATTATATAGAATACCTTGCGTACAGTCTTGATATTTATAACGTTTTTCTGCCATCTTGAAAATGGCAGCCATATATTGGATTTTTCAGAGTGGTTCGTTAGCTGAAATCAAAGGATATATAACCAAGAACTACTGTGTAAAGTTTCATGCTTATCTCATCAAGTGAGCAATTCTGCTCTACATCTGCACCAATCGGCTGGACTATTGTAGCGGCCATGATCGTTGTTGCTGTATACCTAATGTATATGTTATTGTTGAAATCATGGTTACATGCATAACGGCCCTTTATGTATATTGCAAAGTAGCTTGAATATTCAAAAATCATTGAACATGATCCTGCTATTTTTAGTGGCACGGTTCACTTGTTTACGTTTTAATTTTTTGACATCCTATAACATTTTTTTTTATTTCATTTAGTTTCAAGATGGTATATTTAAAGATATTATTCGAGTTGGCAATTAAATATTGAATGTTGATTCCATGGGTATATATTTTTTTTTAGATTTCCATACTGTTACTTGTGCTCATGTTTTATTAACAGTCGTACAAAGTACCAGTATGCCTTTAATTCTTTCTGTAAGTGGGCATAATATTACTCAATTACCGTCATTTAACACAGTTTCATTATATTTGATTCACATTTGCACGAGCGCAAAATCAGCTTGCAAGATACATGAAGTTATATACGCTGATAGCTGGGTACATAAACTGGCTGGATTAAACAATCCTGGTAACTCTGATATACTGACGTTTATATATAAAGCAGCACAGAGAAATTAATACATTTTATTACTAAAAAAGACCCAATCATAGCAGACATTTTACTAGAAATTGCCCATACTTTTTTTTTACATATTAATAGTAATCTTAAAGATATATATGAATTGTGTTCCTGTATTTATTAAGTTGTTCAGGTTGTTAACAATAATGTGATTTGAGAGGCATCGATATAACGATTTATACTACAGATGAAAATTTAAATTTGCCAAAATATAAAACAAATGCTACAGAGATGTAGGGGTGTAGTTATTTCTTGAACTAAGCTTGTGTCGTGTCCTTTTTCCATGTATGAAAGGTATCTCAAAGTAGCTAGATTTTTCTTCAAAATTAGATGAATCTATATTTAGATCTGTGTTGGTTTGGTAACTCTGATTATATTTACAAACATAGGCGTACATGTACGTCATATACGAGAGATCGGGAACAACTTCTTTAATGCATGCTTGCAGAACAGGCGTAGCTAGTAAAACATTTGGACTGCATAGTCCTCGTTCAGCAGGGGAATCGGCTGCTGCAGCGGCTGGTGTAGAGGACAGATTGTTCAATAAACATGGTCGATGGAAAAGTGACAAAGCAAAATTCAATTATACTACACAGTCCTTGATGAGAATTGACTTTCCGTTTTTAATAATATTGGAATTAACGTATGTTCTTTGTTACCTTTCTGTATTCTTTGAAGCTTTAAGGTGGTACCCAACACTTTCACTAAAATTAATTTGGCTCGTTTAATTTTCTTAAAATTTTGACAAAGTATTTACTTTGACCCTTTGACAAAAATATAAAAATTTAAAAATTTTGAACCAACCGTTTTGTCAGAAAAATTACACTGATTATAAAACAATTTGACAAACACCAATTTTGATAATTGAGAAGCTTAATATTCCTTTTACAACACAACGTAATTAAAACGTTTAGCTGACTTTACAGAGTTATCTCCTTGTAGTGTTAGGTATCACCTTAATGCACACTGTCGTGCGGGCTGTTTTGTTTTGGGTTAATAATCTAATGTTCGTTTGAATTTATTATTTGGAACATCAATCTATTTATAAAGCTATATTCACTAATATGCTAACATTAGCCCAGGTATTTGTTTATAATAGATACACGTGTTGAATAAACATAATTGGTCCATGTTTTCTTTTCATTAGCGTTCAAATTATATGAAAGTGTCAAACACTAAATTCGTCAATTTTCATTTTTCCGGATTTAGTATTCAATGTTTAGTAGGTTCAATGTTTTAATATGCTTATGTAGACGAAAGTATTAACCTGGTACCTTTGATAGTTATTTACACCACTGGATCGATGACAGTGCTGGTCTTTTTGCACGAGGAACTCGTAGGGATGGTTTTTATTTTACACAAATACCATTCTACTAATTCTTGATATTTAGACAATCGTTGCCAACTACAAAACATATGCACCTATATATCAAATGAAAACATGAGTACTAAAACAAGTGCAAATAACAAAATATTGACTTAAGTTTGATAAAGGTAAGACACATTATTTTATAAAATTAAGAATGGAAATGTTTCAAAGAGACAACAACCCAATCTAAGAGCAGAAAACAGAAGAAGGTCACAAATTGATCTTCAAAACAGTGAGAAAATCCCACATCCGGAAGCGGTCTCCGGAAGCCCACTTAACAAAAATTTGTACTAGTTCAGTAAAAATAAATTTCATTTAAATGAATTTTAATTAAAAAGACATACAAGGAAAGAGACTCTTGACTGATCCTGGCAAGGCTCTTGACTGATCCTGACTGTAAATTAGACAACAGTATGAAGATGTTCAAACGAAAAACTCCTGCAGATGTTGACTTACATTTCTTTTTTATTGACTAGTTGAGGACTAACTGAAATACTGCTACTTGACCACAGTAAGGTATTTCAGTGTTAAGCAATCGATTCCAGTAGTGGGGTTCAAATCATTATATGGAAGACTGTTGTATTAATGTCGTTTAATTCTTTTGCAAGTGCATTTCTTGAAATGTTCTCTGCAAACGCAGGAATGACCTTTTAACATGTACATCGGCAAAGACAGTAAACTAAATGCTCTCAAAAGACTGTGTCGCTCACCTTGGTCTATGTGCATATGAAACAAAGGACACAGATGGATTCATGACAAAATTGTGTTTTGGTGATTGTGATGTGTTCGTAGATCTTACTTTACTGAACATTATTGCTCCTCACAATTATCTCTATCTATAATGAACTTGTCCTAATAGTTACAGAGAAAAATATTTAAATAATAAAAAAAGTTCTGAATTTTTTTAAAAATTGACTATTAAGGGCAATAACTCCTTAAGGCGTTAATTGACCATTTGGTCATGTTGACTTATTTGAAGATCTTACTTTGCTGTACATTATTGCTGTTTACAGTCTATCTTTATCTATAATAATATTGAAGATAATAACCAAAAGCTGCAAAATTTTCAAAAAAATACCAATTAGGTAGCGACCTAACAACAGGTTGCCTGATTGGTCTGAAAATTTCAGGGAAGATAGCTCTTAACCTAATAAACCATTGTCTTCTGTGAGAATTGCTGTAAATGCTATGGTGCTATTAGGGATATGAGCAAAAACGGCATTTTACACCTACGTACTATTTTGAGCCAAGTTGGCCATCTTGGTTCGTAAGCGGGGTCATCGGACACATTGTTTTAAACCAGATACCCTAATGGTGATTTGAACAGGTTTTGTTAAATTTGTTTCAGTAGTTTTAAGGAGAAGATTTTTGTGAAAGATTACAAAAAATTACGAAAAATTATTAAAAATTGACTTTAAAGGACAATAACTCATTAAGGGGTCAATTTACCATATTGGTCATGTTTACTTATTTGAAGATCTTACTTTGCTGAACATTATTGCTGTTTAGAGTTTATATCTATCTATGATAATATTCAAAAAAATAACCCAAAACGGCAAAATTTCAAAAAAATACCATTTCAAAGCAGCAACCCAACAACCGGTTGTCCGATTCATCTGAACATTTGAGGGCAGATAGATCTTGACCAGAATTACAATGCTACTTTGTCAGATTTGATTTAAATGGTTTGATTTCAGAGATACAAGACAACATCTACATTTTACCCTCATTGTTCTATTTTTAGCCATGGCAGCCATCTTGGTTGGTTGGCCGGGTCACAGGATACATTTTTTAACCAAGATACCCAAATGATGATTGTGGCCAAGTTTGGTTAAATTTGGCTCAGTAGTTTCAGAGGGTAAGATTTTTGTAAAAGTTAGCGACGACGGACGCCATATGATGAAAAAAGCTCACTTGGGCCAGGTGAGCTTATAAGGAATAAAATAATGTCTTTATATATATGTGTTATAAGGTTGCAAAAGAGAGACAAATACCAAGGGTTTTTTGAAAAATAATGGTCCAATATCAACAAACTACAATATGGCAACATATGCAAACACTAGAAGAAAATTTTATTTGTCGGTTTCGCAGTCATATTTTATATTTCACATTGCAATTTAAATTTTTTATCATCATACGTTCTATAAAACGTTCGAGAATGTCAAAGCAATGAGGGTTGTTGTCATTAATCTTCTTGAACTAAAAAACATTTTACCAAAGTTGCATGGCAGTGATTTGTGAAGTTGTAAACTGCTATCTACATAATTAATACTCCCAGACCTTGTCCCCTGTCTTGTATCAAACTAAATTTGTTATAATCTTTACACTTTTGAAACAATTTGATATCAATTTAAACGTCAAAAAGACTTATTGGATTTGCATTCGCTCATATGTAAGATGATATTCATCGAATGAGACAAATGAATCATACTACAGTATAACGATTTCGATTTGAAAGACATCAGCAGATAATTTTTATAGTGCATTTTATGTTATGAATATACGAGGCCTTTAAATTCAACCATTTGTGCAAGACCCCATTGTTGGATTTCGGTGATTTTGGTTCAATATGACGATTTTTGATCATTGACATATATGTCATCATAAGGTTGATGTGAATTATTATTATCTGATATCTGTCTTTAATGTATTAACATATAATGCAAGGCTTTCATGTAAACAATTTATATGATGATGTGTTAGTCTGTTAACTATAATTATAGGACAAGTATGTTGAGTCACGCATACTTTGTGTAAATCCTTAACTAATACTTAAATCACAAACAAAAATTATTTTAGTACAAACTCATAGTTCAAATGTAGAGGTACATAGATAGAAGAATAAAGGTACACATCTATTTTAAAAAATATCTGTAACCTTTCTTCTTTGCATGTCATATTTGATTTTGAAAACAAATGATTTTTTATGTTATGATTGAGACCGTTCAGTAATGGAAATGCCATAAACTTTTTGCCCGTGACTATCAGACAAGTTAAATCTTGACAGGTACGAATTTGAAGTTTACCTTCGTGTGACTGTTACTTCCCAGCTGATATGTAAACCATTGCTATGATTTTCTCCAAACTAATCTATACAAATAAGCATCCCAGCTTTGTATTGATAGATAAAGTGATATCGATTTCAACGTACCAATTATATATGAAATAATTTTGATGTAAAAATCTGTTAAATGGAGAGATATGTATTTCACTAAAACATACAGGTGAAATAGCTTTCAGACCAAGACCTGTACAAATATTCACAGGAGATATCTCTTCAGAAACGATCATAAGTAAACCGATTGATAAATGAGGTCTGGTAGGGCCATATCAACAAACCCAAAACATAAGTTAGTTATAAAAAAAGAAAAAGAGAAATATAAAGAAACTTTCTTTTCTTTCCCAAACGGAATTGTATAGTTTTCCACGGTCGTCTAAAGAAAACATTTAATTTGATCAACTTTATTTAATGTATTTAATTTGCAGTATTTGTAGTATATAGGTTCGAACTACTTCATTACATAAAATTTGATTCCAAAAACCTAATATCGAATATGCAAACACAAAATATATATTCAAACTATGTAATAAATCTCAATTTATGCGAATGATGGCGTATTTTTCCCTGGTTTTCTTTATTAATTGTTTCAACTTCACTTTTAGTAATTTTTTGTAAATAATAGTCAATCTTATAGAGTAGGAATTATGTTCTTATAAGCATTAACGACTTTTTAAATTTCATTTTAAAATCATACTAAAGAGTCATTTACAGGTACATAATATCATGACTCGAAAACATGGGTTTTAAACTATGCGAAGACTTTGATGGCATTTTACCAGTTTTATTATTCAATAGTTGGACAGTTTTCCAGTATTGTGGATGCTTTTTTTCTAATATACGTCAAATTCATAAAATAAGGACATGGAAATAGGCGTGACAATGATGCTTTATACACCAACCTACTCATTCTTGATATTTGACAAATCGTTGTCAATTATGAACCAAAAAGTGCCATTCAAACACAAATAATGTAAAAAGTAAGAGAGCAAACATATAAATACATGTTATTTATCTACATACTATAATTTGCATTTTTTGTATTATTTGTATATGTAAAGCCATCAATGTATTTTGATTGAAATAACAAAGATACACGGCATAATTTAGGTAGTCGATTGATTTTTATTAAAGAAATGTTCTATTTCAGTTAGAATCATAAGAACATATCAAGATTTAAATTATCTGTTTCTTTAACGGGGTACTAGCTGTCAAATTCATGATCACCGATTCTCGTATTTGATTTTTTACATATTAAAATGTATATCAAAATTATATTTAGTCAGAAATTACCAGTTAATAACGCATTTACTAGACAATATGTATCACAGCTTCGCGTGTATATCAGTGTATACGCCATCTAATTAAATATCGAGATGAACTCCGTAATCTGCCGATGGTAAGTCACTAAACCGGATATAAATAACAACATAAATAGATTGGAGAACTCGCGCATTTAGATGTGTCTGTCGATGTCTTTGTCTGTTTTATTAAATGTTATAGGTTAAAACCCAAAAAATGATTATCGTTTTTACCTGTATAGGAAAGGATTTGTGGATCGAGTTAGACAATGAAATGGTTCACATTTGTTTCACTTTTAATGTTGACATTCTTTTTGTTCATTTAACGACTGAACGTGACTTATTCATGCATATCAAATCTGTAGACAATAGGTTAAATTGAAGATCACTTGAATACGGATTCAATGAGGTCGAATTATTCAAATGCAAGTGAATAATTCACAGCGATGTTTCCTTGATTTTTGAGACAAAAGTGAATAAATTGGCTGCTAAATGTTAATTATTTCTCTATGTTACTTTTATTAATGATTGAACAATAGTTATCAAAAGTACCAGGATTATAGTCTAGTACGCCAGACGCGCGTTTCGTCTACAAAAGACTCATCAGTGACGCTCATATCAAAATATTTATTAAGCCAAACAAGTACAAAGTTGAGCATTGAGGATTCAAAATTCCAAAAAGTTGTGCCAAATACGTCTAACTTAAGGTAGTCTTTGCCTGGGATAAGAAAATCCTTATTTTTTTTCATATATCGTTACTAATGCCCCTTAAGAGAAAGATTTGCCGATGATTTTGTCTAAATATCTTACGATTTAAACCTCAGCAATACAAAATTACAAATGTGTTTGTGAAATATAACCAATTCGAAAACAATTAACATCTTTTAAAAACCAGGTTGATAATGGTATACCTTATATTCAACACAGTTTCTGTTCGTCCATAAAAAGTTCACCAATGTGCTCAAATTAAACAACTAGAAATACATAATCAATTAGAGAGATGAAGAGCATTACAAATCTGACGTTAATATGATGTTTTAAATTAGCAATTTGACATTGGCCAGTGGTTAATAAAAACTCAAACAAAATACCAAGATGAGGATTATTTTTTAAACCTGATGAGTTTAAACAAGACTCATATGAGGTGCAAAAACAAAAATGTGAACAATTAAAACCCAATTGTTCAGAAAACAATTGAAGATCTTTCGACCTATAAAGATCAATTCTGATATAAATTTATGAAAATTCAGTTTAAAATACCATATCCATCATCAAATGATAGCTTATTGTACACTGATTCCAAATATATGTTGTTTCTATACATTTTTTTTTTCTAAATAAGGGAGATAAAATATCACTTCCTGTTTTAGGTGACATTTAATTTGATACTGATTCCAAGATACTTTTACATTAGATAAGTACAAAAGTAGCTACTTCCGGTTGGCTTTTTCATGGTCAAGTGTCTTCTAACGTAGTGTAAAAAGTCCTATCGTTTATTAAACATACATATGAGGTAAAAGCAAAGGTCAAAATCTAGAACATCAATGCAACCTACAAACTTTCAATTTTAAATTCATAAACCAAAGGCTTCAAGTCAAAAGACCATATGTCTTCATTATATATGGTTAATGAGTTATATCACTATATACCTAATTTTTAATACAAGAAGGGAGAACAATTTAATGATAGCGCACCCTTTCAACCAAAACTCATGTGTTACGACAGGTGACAACTTACATTTAAGTAAAAGTATGTTGTCGATATTTTAAACGAATTTTGAAAATAATTGAAAATAAGCCTAAATCAAAATTTGAAATATAAACTTGACTTCTGACCTTTACCTAATTTTCTTATTTTTGAATCAAAGACCTCCTATCTGCAACTTCGTGCTTTGTTTGGCTTTTTTAACATTTTTTGTGAGTGTCATTTATGAATCTTTTGTAGAACACGCGTCTTGCGCAGATATGACATTTTAACCCTGGTATCTGAAATTAGTTTATATATCATTGTTTACGACATGACACAATTCAAACAATTGTAATCGAAGTGTTTCTGTCACTTTTTATTGAAGCTTTCTCTCTTTTTGTATTTGAAATTAGTATATTTAGTCATGATAAGATATAGTTTTGACATGATATGACTGCCACTATATTTGAACTTTAAACAAAGTAGCCATTAGGGCTTGACATTCAAGAAGATATCATAGAAAGAAATGTAGATATGAGCTTATTTGTCATGTACATTTCATCTCAACTTATGATCAATTTTATGAGCAAGATATTGTGTAAAATGGACCGCAGAAACGTTAAGAAATTAACATAAATGTATCATTAAAGGAAAGTGTTTTTCATTCTTTTTTATTCGACAAATTCGCAATTAATCACAAGACTCTGTTTGGTTTAAAATTCTCTAGCAGACTGTCCTTAACTTATAACATTTGATAGAAATAATGATGAATGACAAAAACAAATAATCAAAATAACATGGTCCTTATTTACATCAGACTGGAAAAAGAAAGTTAAAGGAGTAGGTCCGGTAAGGACCGATTTTGGCCTCAAATTTCAGGTTCATCTGACGAAAGATTTTGACCACTTTTTAAACACTTAAGTTTCTATTTTATTTGAATTAATTAGTTTATGTGAAAGATTTTAACAGATTTAGTCATTAAAAACGATCCGATTCAAGCTCAAATATGAAAAATCTACCTAATATGCCGAAAAATGTCACTTTTCAGATGGTTTTTGGTATAAATGAAAGTGGCCGCATCCGTGTTCATCCTCAACCTTTATATATGTTATGTATTATCATAAAATACAACTTACATTTCAATATTAAGGATGAACACGAAAATCGTCTAAAATTTAACTAAAATGCTAGAATTATGAGGATTTCAGTAATTTAGCATGACTAAATGGTGCTAGTACCAGATATATGTGCATTGTATTGTCAAAAACAGCCCATATTTATGTAGCAGAAGCATTCTACTGTCTAATGAATAACTAAAGGTTTACATTTTAACAATTTTGTAAAACTGCTATATTTTGGGGCCAAAAAGGGGTCTTACTGAACCTACTCCTTTAAAGTATAAAGTAGAGGCGAAATATACCAATGTGATAGTCAAGCTATGCTTAACATGAAAACGCACCCAAATTTGTGTTCCAATTATTAGCTGTAATAGAACTCTTCTGTGTTTATTATTAATCAAATAGAAACCGTTGTTGAATTTTCGTTATATGAAAAGATTATGTAATACTGAAGCGCACGTTTATTGTTTAAATATTTAAAGTCAGTCAATGTCGTCCTATTTAAATACTTATTTAGATATAATCAGTACTGATAGGTATTCTTTATAAGATGCACGCAAGTCCTTGGCAAATATCTTATTTAGTTTTAAAGTTTGAACAGGTGATTATAACTCTCTTTAGTTTAATTCTCAATATTTGTTTTAGAACTTTCATTAAACAAATGTTTTGTCGAATTAAAAACCACGTTTGCATTTTGTTTTGTCTCTTTTCAGTTGACGCACCACCAGGGTTTCTTTTGTCAATATTATTAAGCAGTATTTTCTATTTATTCTGTATCTATGTTTAGTTAAGGTAACATTAAACAATCTTTTATTTACATAGTGCTGTCTTGAACTTATACCTGGCTTACTCAATTTTCAAACGTCACCTTTCACTTTTTTGTTACATACACATATGTTTCTATCGGTATCTATCGGATGGGTTTTTCCTTACACTACCTTAGTTTACAGTTTGTTCTTATGGTGTGCATGTACTACTACAGTAATAACTAAGGCTAAGGAGGAGGATAGGCGCCCGCTATCATGTTTAACCTTGTTGCATTCTGTATGTGTTTGTCTCAAGTCCGGATCATGTTATTCAGTAGCTGTCTTATAATTTACTTTATTATACATTTGTTTATCTTAATTATTTGTTTGCATAAATTATATCGATAGTTTTCTCCTTTGAATTGTTTAACATTTAACTTTATTTCGAAGCATTTTATAGTTGAATATGCGGTATGGTGTTTGCTCATTGTTGAATGTCATATGTGACCAATAGGTTGTAATTTTATAAAACATAGCTCATATGCTAACTGTAGAAATTTGTAACATGATTTTCCAGTCATATAGTTTGCAAGCAAAAACATCATTATTCGATTTATTTATAATAAAAAATTTAAATGGTCAAATTAATTTTAACGACAAATTTAACAAATGTTTATACGAAGCATAGATTATACCAGATATAAAACGTGAATATTAACATACATATTTATGTAAACTTCCTTATGTGAAACAACCATCATGGCTCCTAAAAGTCATAAGAAACGAGTGACCGGTGAAAAATAATGTTCTTCCAATTCTTGAACCAATGCATACAAACATCATAAACTTAGTCTTCTGTGCACGATTTATCATTTTTTCGTGCAAATTTCGTATAATCGTCAATTTTTTTTCAATCGGTCATTGTTGTTGTGAAAATATGGCAGGTAATTATAGTTCGTGTTTTGAAGCCGAAGTTCAACGATTGTTTGTCAACAATCGACAAAATCAACAAAAAAGCACGGAAATTGAGCACTTGTTTAACATATAAATTCAGAAAATTGTTTATTTTAAGGACATCCATGCGTATTGTGATCACCGGATTTTTACGAGATGGGTCAAACTGAGGTCACTTTGCATACGGAAAATATTAAAATAAAGTAAACTTCTTCTAAATATGAATAAATTAAAGAATTTGCATATGTATTATTTTTTTGATTTCAGGTTTCTTATGACTTTAAATAAGAACGGTAAATTCTGATGTAAGGCATGTTTATTATTTTCCGATTAAAGAGAAATAACTCAGGCGGTGTAGTACAACTTTTTTTTATCTGAACTAAATGAAAATATTCTATATTTATGATTAAGAGCTGTTCTTTTTAAGTACAAAACATGTTTGAGAAAGCAGATGTGTCCAGAAAATGAAATTCACTGATAAGACTTTTGTAGACGAAACGCGCGTCTGGCGTGAATAGAAAATTTAGTCCTGGTATCTATTATGAGTTTATTTACAACCACTGGGTCGATGCCACTACTGGTGGAGTTTTAATTCCCCGAGGGTATCACTAGCCCAGTAGTTAGCATTTCTGTGCTGACATGAATTATCATTGATATGGTCCTATTTATAAATTAACTGTTTACAAAACTTTAGAATTTTTTGAAATACTAAGGCTTTTCTACCTCAGGGATAGATTAATTTAGCTGTATTTGGCAAAACTTTTAGGATTTTTGGTACTGAATGCTCTTCAATTTCATAAAATATTTGGCTTTTTAACTTTTTTAGATACAAGCGTCACTGATGAGTCTTTTGTAGACGAAACGCGCGTCTGGCGTAAATAGAAAATTTAGTCCTGGTATCTATGATGAGTTTATTTACAATACAATTAGATATGACAGACCAATACATATACAAAAAAGTTAAAAGATAATCATGACACACTAACTTGTCTTTATCCGACATACAGCAAACATCGGAGTCAAACATACATTTTAATTGAAAAAAAATCTGCCAAAGAGCCAATGTTTACTAAAAAAAACAGTAAAATCACAAAATAACTCAACTCCGAGGAAAATTCAAAAAGGAAAGACCCTAATCAATTGGCAGTATCAAACACATCAAACGAATGGATAACAACTGTCATATTCCTGACTTGGTACAGGCATTTTCGTATGCCGAAAATGGTGGATTGAACCTGGTTTATAGCTTGTTAAACCTATCACTTGTATGATGGTCGCATACAATTCCATTATATTGAACAAAACAAACAGACATTATATGTAAAAATGTCACAAATAGCGGTACAGCAGTTAACATTGTGTTCTAATCTTAATCAGAAGGGGAATATAACCAACGACCTATGGGAGTAACACTAGAAGTCCTAGTAGTTGTTAACAATTGGGTTCGAAAAGTTGATGCGTACAAGGGTAGAAATTATTATATTTGTTTGGCAGGATATTGCTTTTATTAATAAAGTGTATGCCATTATATAATACCATACTCAAATCGATACACATTTTGTAGATACAAATATAGCAATCAGCTTAATTTTGAAAGAGAGGAAATTCAGATGGTTTATTACCCATAATGCAGAGGGAAAAAATCTAAATTTGAAATATTTGTCGGATAGAATGGGATCAAATTGAATCAGTCGTTGTATATTGAACTAAAAAGCAATCACATATTGAAGACTCATTATTGATGTGCAAAC
Organism: Mytilus edulis; assembly: GCF_963676685.1. Taxonomy (NCBI): domain Eukaryota; kingdom Metazoa; phylum Mollusca; class Bivalvia; order Mytilida; family Mytilidae; genus Mytilus; species Mytilus edulis. Next base: position 19,113,338 of record NC_092354.1, read on the forward strand.
TTTGCTAAACATATCAATGCAGTATACACCTTCAATTGGAGTAAATATTTATCGATATCACCACGAAATTACCTATAACCATATAATACATATAATTGTAGATTCACTTTGAAAATACACATCAACTACTCTTAACTATCTCCTGAATCGTTTTGTTTTTATTTTTATAAAGTAGATACTTTACAATTTGCACGTTGATGGGAAATATCAAAGTCTGATTAAAACAGGGGTAATTAATGTATGATTTGTAACACGTGTATGTTATTACATTAAACGTTTTAAATTTCAGAAGTTAAGATGAATCTAAGGTTCTAACTCACTATTTCAAATTTGACCCTTGGTTATTCTTGTATATCCTGTCTGGTCAGATAGTATTTCACTCGTGTTAGAAGATAAACATCCTTGTGGTTCATTAGTTTTGTATAGAGAAATACAAAATATGCAAACCTAACATATTTAAACAGTTATAATTAAGAAATAGTTCACGGGGCTTGAATATATCGTGATTTTACCAAGGTCTGGCACTTTATGCAAAATATTTTACCCTGAGCGCAAGCGAGGGGTAAAATATCGGCATAAAGAGACAACCCGTGGTAAAATCTATATATATTCAAGCCCCCATGAATTATTTCGATTCTAATAGGACAAATACGGCATTTATTTGGGAGTAGCGCTCTAGGTGAAGGCATTATTTGCCGGTTCTATAAATAATCGCACTATTAATTTGACGTGAAAGAACGGAGCAAACCGAATTTAAGTGACATGATTAAACTGTTTAAAATAACATATTCAGATAGGTTTGGATGAATTTAAATGATAATTTTACTTAAATGTGTTATATGTTTACAAAAATGGCTTATATAACACATTTTAGCATTGTTTGTTTACATTTCCTAGTTGTGATGATTTTCGGTTTCACAAGCATGTAGTTTTCTGTAAAATGCTTATATTCTGACGTCAACGTTATATGACGTCGTGTAGCTCATTCATAAAAAAGCATATGACGTGGGAGTACGACGGGAACAGTCCAAACAATATATTTGTATTTTTTCCACGGGGGTGAACTCAAGAGTTTGAAGGACGTCATGTTAGAATGTAAGCTTACTTCGAAGGGAAATATTGTCGATTGGTTATTTTTGTTTGTACCTATTTTTAAGCATTTCGGAAAAAAGTGGCAGTGACCATGGTGACATGATGTTTATTATATAACTCTAAATATAGATCATGCACTTGAATGTAAATGAGTTTATAATTACATTCTTAAGGACTTCACTGTAATATATGTAATATTGTTAAAGAGTCATTGCCTCTTCTCACATAATTGTGTAAACTGTTGAACTTAAACGAAATTTCGATTTCGAGCTAAATAAATTTATTTAAGGTAATGCGGGGTTTAAAGCACTTTGATATTGGAGTAGTTGTCGAATGACTATCAGCTCATGGAAATTTGAAATTAGATGAATTTGGCTATTATTTTTTAGGATCTTATTGGTCTAATATCTCTTCAACTGTTTCGGTTTTTAAATATCTTTAGTCGGCCTTCAGATAAATGATTTATAACAAACTTTTTAATGACGATATTGTTTGGAAACATATTTGAACCTTCTCAGTAAAAGTTGTCCATAGATGGATTTACTTTTATTTCTAGGTGCTTTTTTGGTTATATAGCTTTTCAACTTTTTCGGTTCTTATACATGATTGGCTTTCTAATATTCTGCTCGTAGTGTTCCCGATGAAGATAAATTCAGGAAAGCGCTACGGACGCATGAAATTTATATAGTGTTGTTTAAATTTTTTCCAACATATCTTTCTTTTTCGTATCTTAATATGCCGATTCTTCAGTTATAAAAACATGAAAAAAATCATAGTCATAGAATTGAATTAAAATCACAATCACTACTTAATCTTACGTGAGGACATGTATGGGGTTAACAGAAAAGTCATAGGACCAAAAGATAAAGATAAGAGAAAAAATGCGAAAAATAGTAAATATATAATGATTAGTGGCTAAAATATAAAATAAAGAGAATAAATCCACCCCTTCCCTCCCCAAAAAAAAACATGAAAAAAACGAATACAGAAAAAATTGAAAAAAGAATAAAGAATATAGAAATCCCCATCCATAATCTCGTAGCTTAGTTTATTTACCTTTTGCTGTTTATGAAATATATGCGGGTGTATGCAATTTGTAGTTTTGCTGACAACAGAGAAGTTAGATGTCTTTTTCCTTTCCAGAGTGGTAATATGAAGACAAGCTGGACCATCCTCGATGTTTCATCTATTGTTTATTTTACCCCATTGCTAATCTCCTGTGTAATCTTTTGATTAAAAAACCCGCACCGATATATTAGAAAAAAACATACATATTCTTAGTGATATAAAACATAAAGTAAATAAAACAATAATGCACCGTACGATTTTTTTACGACCGGGCAAAACAGAAAGTACAGATTAACAGCTTTCGAATGATATATAATACAGCCGTGTGTTATGTGGGTGCATTAAAGTCGTTAACTAAGCGTCTTTTTTTTTTAAAAATAAATCACTCGCCTATAAAGTAAATAAAACAATAATGAACATGAACAACCTTATTATATAAAAGTAGTATTGTTTGTTTATGCATCAGTTAAAGTAATCCGTAATAATAATGTTTAATTTCATATTTTTATGTTATGGCTAATCAAGTGATGCTTTTATAGGTATACTATGATGATGATTGCAGTTTTTTATCGACCTTGACTGACAATACAACCCTTGTACACTGGTATACTATATAAGTAAAGATATACAGTTGTTGAACTGCATTAACCAGACGGTCACAGAAGCATCATGTTGTTTTCTTTCTTTCTTTTGCTTACTTGTACCCAGCTTTGCCTAGGAACGTCACCACGTGAATATGATGATGATAAGGATGTATGTATGAACAAATTAACATAGTGGGCTAATTGAGAGTTGTCTCATTAGCAATCATGCCATGTAGTCTTATTTTTATTATTTATTAAGACAAGGGATACTATTTATAACGGATTTTTACTCTTTAATTGAGTATTGATTTTATTAAAAAGGTTAGTGCCATCAATTTTTTTACATAGGGGATACCCCAGAAAGTAGAATAATTCTTTTCAACAAGTTATGCATTTGTTGTTGTGAATTTCATTATTAAAGTATTTTAAAAATTAAGCTTAAACAAAAATATTATAAAATAAGAATTATAGAAGCTAAGAATTTGTTAGTAACAGTGGTTTTCAGAGTATTAAATATAACACCGGCTCAATAAAACGACAATGAAGAGGTTTGTATAAACAATTCATCTTTATGGGCGAATTTATTTAGAAAATAACTAGTATAAATAAGAGATTTTAATTTAGAAATGGTTGACCACAAAGTACCATTGATCCTAAGGGTTGTACACAGCTTTGCCTAGATACTTCACACGTCAATATGATGACAATGAGGATGTATGTATAAACAATTTTCTTTAAGGATGTCAGCTGACATAAATTATCATTGATATGGTCCTAATTATAAATTTACTGTTTACAAAACTTTTGAATTTTTGAAATACTAAGGATTTTTCTACATCAGGAATAGATTACCTGAGCTGTATTTGGCAAAACAAATACGGTCATGCAATTGAGATTTGCGATCACTTATATTTGTTTGTCAGGTGCAGTACACCATGATTTGAAATTTTAGATGGTTACAACCGGTTTCAATGAGTGTGAAGCTAAAGGCAAAATCTTTGGTTAGCTTCCTTGTTAGCTGAACTGTGAAGTCATTGTTAGTTTAGGTAAACTATCCTCCCTTAAGCGTAGACAAGTCCAGCATATAACTAGTCTATCTATCTGTTGAACAGGAGGGTAGTTTACCTGACCTAATAATGACTTAACGGTACAGCTAACAAGCAGCTAACCAAAGATATTACCTTTGGCTTTACACTCAATGAAATCGGCTGTAACTATAACTATGTTTTTATTTAACAAATTGTAGCATTTTTTATTGCTAGATTTGTTTGTCCAGCATTTAAAATATATTTCATCTATAAATGAATCCAAGATGCACTATATAAAGTAATGCAAGGCAAAACATTAATTTAAATATTTTCAAACACCACTGCTATGAAACAAAATATGTAAAGATATTATACAACACATAAGGTCTCTCTTCTTAATATAATTTTCAGTTTGAGAATATAAACTTTAAGTACAAAAAAATGTTGGTCATCAACTTCATTATTTTGGCTTTTTAAGTTCTTGATTCGAATGTCACTGATACTTGTTTTGAAGACGAAAATGGCGTCTTTTTTTTCGTAGAGGGTGTCCTCCGCACAAAATATTCTCCCTGATATCTATAACGAGGTTATTTATTATTCTTTCACAGGACTACACACCACCAGTATACAAGCCTTCACCATCGAGATATCGACCAGGTTGGTACCAGTTATTGTTTGTATGTACATTGAACGACAAATATATGTGACGTATAAAATTTTCTGACGTCAGACACGCAAATCAATGAATGTGTTTGTAGATAGATGTTTTTGTGTTCTGTTAAATTGCTCCTTTAAAAATTGTTACACGATGATGACTGATGTACCCATATTTTGACTATTTTATTTATTGTATCTGTTTAGTTAACGCATCATTGTAAATATAACGGAATTTGATGAGACTGTCATCAAAGTGAGAGGGTTAGCGCTATAAAACCAGATTTAATCCACCATTTTCTACATTTGAAAATGCCTGTACCAAGTCAGGAATATGACAGTTCTTGTCCATTCGTTTTTGATGCGTTTTGTTTTTTTGACTTTGCCATGTGATTATGGACTTTCCGAATTGATTTTTCTCTAAGTTCAGTTTTTTTGTGATTTTACTTTTTTCTAGTAACAGTATACCTAGTATTTTAATTGATGTTACAATGTTACAAGTTAATTTGAATAATTTATGAACGAATTTACACTCTTAAACCTTTTACATACTTCAAAGAGAAGTAACCCAAGGTCAAAATATGTCAATCGAAATTCATATGTTGAAAAAATTCCGCTTTCCATACAGAAAGTTAAATTTCAAAAGGAAAATGAAGACCGACAAATTTTTTTGTGTTGGTTGAAAATACACAAAACCGGATTTATTGAATACCAAACAGTTTGACTAAAAAGACACTTGGATCGTTAAATTTTCTTAAAATGTTGACAATATATTTAGTTTGAACTGTTGACACAAAAAAAAAATAAAGAAATTTTAACCATACACATTACATGAATAACCTTGTTAGATAGATAGCTCTTTGACAAACATTAATTTTCATCTTTGAGAACCTTGATTTTTCTTTACTGATAGTGTGTGATTAAAACATTCTACGATATTCGAAATAAACATACTTAAGGTAGAATGGGTTTATTGCGCCATTTTGGATTGTGAAAAAGAGAGAACCTAAGGTCCAGATTTTATATCAAGTTAGCAATATACGATGCAGGAATGTAGATATTTAATGTGAATTTTCATTTAAAAAGAACCAATTTATAAGAATATAACTTATAAATATTAATATTTTTAAAAGTGTAGAATATTTTTGTTTGTTTTTATTTAAATTTTTTAAAATGGCATTTTAGGGGTGGTAACTCTAAAACAGTGCATTTTCTAAACGAATTGACATGGAATTTTCCAAATTTGTATTTTAGCCGGAAAAAACCGTACGGGGATCCTGTCTTTTCTTTCGATGTTCTCAAAGCATTGTCTGAAAGCTATCTTTTCCTAATTTATTTTACAATTCTATCATCATGTTTAGTTTTTTTTATCAAAAAATTGTGTTCTTTCTGTATAATCCATTCAAAATGTGCCATTTTGTCACAAGATGTAGCGTGAGAAAATGCGCGATGACCTATCATTTTAAATATATTTTTGAACATATGTTAATATATACTACGTTTTGGCAAAGTATGAACAAATTGTATCATTTTTATTTTAGACTCCCATACCACCTTTAGTGTTCTATACACTCTGAAACAGGATTATCAAACAATAAATAATAATGCTTTTCTTGCATAACTTGTATACAACACGAAGCCGCAACTATAAATTTGATATTGTATTTAATGAATACGGTCCTATTTTCAGAAAACGCCTGTAAACCAAACCCCTGTAGAAATGGTGGAAAATGTTCAGCAGACAAATTTGGAGACTACACATGCGATTGTCGTTCCGGATATTATGGTCCAGAATGCGAGAGTAAGGAGGTTATATCACATAATAACGGAAACTATGGACTTTCTTTATAGCTTTGCTGCTCTCAAGGAAGCTATTAAAACAACAGTTTTAAGTTGCAAAGTGTAAATCATTCCTTATCAAATTTTCCGTATGCCTTTTCGAGTTGGTTTGCCGTTATTGAATATCTGTATTTTCGCAACTACAATTCTGTCCCCTTTTCCCAGAATGTGATCAACAGAATTAAACTTATCCTGGGTTTGTACTTACATGATCAAAACGACGGGTTCAGCTTGCGATCACTATCGGTTTTAGTTAACATTTAGGGGTTAGAAATTAATACGTGAAAAAATAGACGAACGGAGATAGATAAAGCAGAACTATTTCCATCTAAAGTCAACTTTGCATGATAGAACTGAAACAATAATTTCCAAAATAAATAATGTAATTGATCAACGGGAAATTTCAAATTGTTTGAAAAAACTCATATTAGTATCGAATAAGCTCATCATAGATACCAGGAATAATTTTAATATTTACGTCAGACGCGCGTTTCGTTTACAAAAGACTCATCAGTGACGGTTGAATCAAAAATGTTATAAAAGGCCAAATAAAGATCGAAGTTGAAGAGCATTGAGGACAAAAAAAATCCTTAAGGTTTTGCCAAATACAGCTTACTTAAAAGTAATCCATTGCTGAGGTAAAAAAAACCTTAGTTTTTCAAAAATTTAAAGTTTTGTTAACAGTAAATTTATAATTATTAACATATCAATGATAACTCAAGTCAACACAGAAGTCGAAACACTGACTGAGGTAATTGCATTCAATTCAAGAGGAACAATTATCAGAATAAGCGTCTCCTACTATGTATATAACACAAGCACAAAACTAAATGTACGATGTTGTTAATTTTTTTAACCAGGTACCTGCTGTTGGCTATCACTCGTTTTGTTTCTCTGTCCTATGTTTTCGCCAATTTATTTGTATTGTAGTCCAGTCATGTAATGTTGTCATTTTAATGTTGTAATTAACATTGCCATCAAAGCGGGAGGTTTGTCATGCCACAAAACCAGGTTCAACCCACCATTTTTATCTTAAAACCTGTACCAAGTCAGGGAAATGGTTCGTTTCTGTGTGTGCTACATTTTGATGTTGTGTTTCTGTTGTATCGTAGTTTTCTTATATTTGATGCATTTCCCTCAGTTTTAGTTTGAAACTCGGATTTGTTTTTTCTCTATTCATTTATGAATTTCGAACAGCGGTTAACTACTGCTGCCTTTATTTGTATCTAATTTTATGAACATTCATAGATATATGATTTTTACTTCTCATTTATAGAATATATATGTGCCCCAAATCCATGTAAAAACGGCGGGAAATGTTCATCTAATGGCCGCGGTGGTTACACATGTAAATGTACCGGAGGATACTATGGTCCTACATGTAAAGGTAAGGTGTAATATGTATTATCACACCTCGCATAAATAATGACGTCATGCTTGGTTAAACGCCGTCACGGGATGACATCCGATGGGTTCAAATTGTGTTAGTAGATTTCAAATAGAGTTCATGACGTCACGTTTAGTATTACTAGTGACTTATTGTATATCATTACTTATATATATATATAACTTAACAAGACAAGTACGTATGCAATACATTTGTTAGTCAATTCACCTATGACCCCACAAAGATCTATTAATGGAAAGGGAAATCCATGAAAAGATTTGAATTGTAATTACCCTTTATGGATCAGTAGGGGGTCAGTAGCAAACCAAAAAGCTTATTATATACATTGTGTATTTATATTTTACTTTGAAATACTTACTTCTCTCCACTGTAAGTTCTTTTCAATTCATTGTAATCAAGTCATATTAATAAACATGTGTAAATGTATTCATTTCTTTATGAACAACGGGGAAATTTCGAAATATCACAAGCAAATGAGGGTATCAATTGAGATGAATCTTTACTTTTGGTAAAACGGTAATTGCAATTTAGTAAAAATAAACGGATAGAAAATAGTGCAAACTCCAGAACAGTAACACTAACGAGACTTTTGCTTTACATGGAGTGTAATTATGCTCTTTGTTCTGAATTTTTTTTCGGGATCGTAAGATTATTATACACTTTTAAAGAGTTGAAAGCTCAAGATGTAATTGGCTGATTAAAAATGAACCCCAACAAAAATGTTTGTTTTCCTCAATGCATTAACATTGATACCAATGAAAAATATATGAATCAACAGTATCCCATATATCGTCGCTGGGCTTCTAAAATATTTCGTATATGACTTTTTTGGCTAAAAATACATTTTGACATCAATGGTCTGGGCGGGAGGAAATCTTTGCTATTACAAAATAGCATACAGTTAGACCAATCAAAATGTGTGAAATAAGACATATTGCAAAATTGCCAATGTTAGTTGTTTGTAAAATTTGCTTCCAAAATGTTGCATGAAAACTTGAAAATCGTTGTAGAATGGCTTTGGGAAAAAAAATTGTACATTTCTTTATTTCAGTGAAAATAATTTAAGGATAATTCTTGGATAATACAGAAATGTCAAAGTTTTTATTTCACTGCTATTTACAAAAATGTTCAAGTTCACAAACGACATTTTGGAAGCATGCATTTTGTCATATTTTTCAAAGCCTGTTTGTGGGATATTTTTTCTTGAAAAAATTGTAATTTACAACATTTTAGAACCCCAGCGACGGTATATATTGTTTTATCTACTATATGTTCAAACACTATGTCGTATTAACAATATAATTGATTTTGATACTTTTTTTTAAAATCTGCATTATTTTCTTAGTCAATACTACAGTACTTTCACCTTTAATTGTTAACTTTGTATACATTGCGTCTTGGATAGAAATTTGTTTCATTGGCACTCAAACCACATCTTCTCATTTATATACTAGTAGTACATGCTTGTAACCCCAATCCATGTGACTTGGAGTTTATTATTTCGTGGTCATTCATAACGAGTATTCTTATATACATAGTTAATGCCTGTAAACCCAATCCATGCAAGAACAGTGGCAGATGTGTCAACAAAGGCAGTAGTTACAACTGTATCTGTAAAGGTTATTATTCTGAACCTAAATGTGGAGGTAAGATAATAAGTTATGTGTAATCATGTGCAGTATGTGTAATCATATGCAGTATGTGTAATCATGTGCAGTATGTGTAATCATATGCAGGTTATGTAATCATGTGCAGTATGTGTAAAAAATACATCAATCTAAATTACTCAATATCAATATTCAAATGCTTGTATCCTACGTTATAGTCAAAGATTGAAAATTATTTACGTAAGGAAATGCATAACTTTAATTAATAAGAATACCCAAGGTGGAAAGGGAATAACAAATTGTAGTAAAAATTTAAATTTTAAACTAGAAAAAACAATAAAACAATAAAGTCAAAAATTAATCAAACCATTATGCATATGTTTAACAATGATGAAAGAAATGTTTCCTTCTAACTAATTAACCAATACCTTATTATATCCACTTAATAATAAAAGAATTGGGTTAAATGACAGTTATTTGTAACTCGACACACTCGAACCACATGCAAGCGTGCAAAACACAGCCAGTGCATGTTTGTTCTAGTTTTTTCTCTATTTTGCTTAAAGCCGTTAAAAAACCGTTTGAGATATGATGACAAGCTTATGCTAAATTTAAATGCGTATAAAAGTCTTTATTGTATTTTATAAGTTTCACTCTTTTGACGGTGTTGTCAACTTTGTTTTGTGCATTTCACAATTCATCAATCATTTTAAATTTGTTTTCATCTCAGCGTTCATTAAACATTACATAATGACGTTTATTGTTTGCTTTGCTTTCCTCTCATTTTCTTATTGAGATGTCATTTAAAAGGATGCCTGATGATTGTATTCAGATCTTTAGAAAAGAAGAAGAATTAAGTTTAGACTGCGTATCGTGCAACAATATAACAGTATCTATTAAAAGATCTCGTTGATACCTTTTTCATCAGTCTCGATGGTTTCCATGTGACTTGGAACGTTATTGTTTCGTGGTCATTCATACCAAATATTCTTATATACATAGTTAATGCCTGTAAATCCAATCCATGCAAGAACAGTGGCAGATGTGTCAACAAAGGCAGTAGTTACAACTGTATTTGTAAAGGAGGTTATTCTGGACCTACATGTGGAGGTAACATAATAAGTAATGTGTAATCATGTGCAGTATGTGTAATCATATGCAGTATGTGTAATCATGTGCAGTATGTGTAATCATATGCAGGTTATGTAATCATGTGCAGTATGTGTAAATAATACATCAATCTAAATTACTCAATATCAATATTCAAATGCTTGTATCCTACGTTATAGTCAAAGATTGAAAATTATTTACGTAATGAAATGCATAACTTTAATGAATAAGAATACCCAAGGTGGAAAGGGAATAACAAATTGTAGTAAAAATTTAAATTTTAAACTAGAAAAAACAATAAAACAATAAAGTCCAAAATTAATCAAACCATTATGCATATGTTTAACAATGATGAAAGAAATGTTTCCTTCTAACTAATTAACCAATGCCTTATTATATCCACTTAATAATAAAAGAATTGGGTTAAATGACAGTTATTTGTAACTCGACACACTCGAACCACATGCAAGCGTGCAAAACAAAGCCAGTGCATGTTTGTTCTAGTTTTTTTCTCTATTTTGCTTAAAGCCGTTAAAAAACCGTTTGAGATATGATGACAAGCTTATGCTAAATTTAAATGCGTATAAAAGTCTTTATTGAATTTTATAAGTTTCACTCTTTTGACAGTGTTGTCAACTTTGTTTTGTGCATTTCACAATTCATCAATCATTTTAAATTTATGTTCATCTCAGCGTTTCATAAAACATTACATAATGACGTTTATTGTTTGCTTTGCTTTTCTCTCATTTTCTTATTGCGATGTCATTTAAAAAGATGCCTGATGATTGTATTCATATCTCTAGAAAAGAAGAAGAATTAAGTTTAGACTGCGTATCGTGCAACAATATAACAGCATCTATTAAAATATCTCGTTGATACCTTTTTCATCAGTCTCGATGGTTTCCATGTGACTTGGAATTTTATTGTTTCGTGGTCATTCATAACAAAATATTCTTATATATATATATAGTTAATGTCTGTAAACCCAATCCATGCAAGAACAGTGGCAGATGTGTCATCAAAGGCAGTAGTTACAACTGTATCTGTAAAGAAGGTTATTCTGGACCTACATGTGGAGGTAAGATAATGAGTAATGTGTAATCATGTGCAGTAAGTGTAATCATATGCAATATGTGTAATCATGTGCAGTATGTGTAATCATATGCAGGTTATGTAATCATGTGCAGTATGTGTAAATAATACATCAATCTAAATTACTCAATATCAATATTCAAATGCTTGTATCCTACGTTATAGTCAACGATTGAAAATTATTTACGTAATGAAATGCATAACTTTAATGAATAAGAATACCCAAGGTGGAAAGGGAATAAAAAATTGTAGTAAAAATTTTAATTTAAACTAGAAAAAACAATAAAACAATAAAGTCCAAAATTAATCAAACCATTATGCATATGTTTAACAATGATGAAAGAAATGTTTCCTTCTAGCTAATTAACCAATGCCATATTATATCCACTTAATAATAAAAGAATTTGGTTAAATGACAGTTATTTGTAATTCGACACACTCGAACCACATGCAAGCGTGCAAAACACAGCCAGTGCATGTTTGTTCTAGTTTTTTTCTCTATTTTGCTTAAAGCCGTTAAAAAACCGTTTGAGATATGATGACAAGCTTATGCTTAATTTAAATGCGTATAAAAGTCTTTATTGTATTTTATAAGTTTCACTCTTTTGACAGTGTTGTCAACTTTATTTTGTGCATTTCACAATTCATCAATCATTTTAAATTTATGTTTATCTCAGCGTTTCATTAAACATTACATAATGACGTTTATTGTTTGCTTTGCTTTCCTCTCATTTTCTTATTGCGATGTCATTTAAAAAGATGCCTGATGATTGTATTCAGATCTTTAGAAAAGAAGAAGAATTAAATTTAGACTGCGTATCGTGCAACAATATAACAGCTTCTATTAAAATATCTCGTTGATACCTTTTTCATCAGTCTCGATGGTTTCCATGTGACTTGGAATTTTATTGTTTCGTGGTCATTCATAACAAAATATTCTTATATATATATATATAGTTAATGTCTGTAAACCCAATCCATGCAAGAACAGTGGCAGATGTGTCAACAAAGACAGTAGTTACAACTGTATCTGTAAAGAAGGTTATTCTGGACCTACATGTGGAGGTAAGATAATGAGTAATGTGTAATCATGTGCAGTAAGTGTAATCATATGCAGTATGTGTAATCATGTGCAGTATGTGTAATCATATGCAGGTTATGTAATCATGTGCAGTATGTGTAAATAATACATCAATCTAAATTACTCAATATCAATATTCAAATGCTTGTATCCTACGGTATAGTCAACGATTGAAAATTATTTACGTAATGAAATGCATAACTTTAATGAATAAGAATACCCAAGGTGGAAAGGGAATAAAAAATTGTAGTAAAAATTTTAATTTAAACTAGAAAAAACAATAAAACAATAAAGTCCAAAATTAATCAAACCATTATGCTTATGTTTAACAATGATGAAAGAAATGTTTCCTTCTAACTAATTAACCAATGCCATATTATATCCACTTAATAATAAAAGAATTTGGTTAAATGACAGTTATTTGTAATTCGACACACTCGAACCACATGCAAGCGTGCAAAACACAGCCAGTGCATGTTTGTTCTAGTTTTTTTCTCTATTTTGCTTAAAGCCGTTAAAAAACCGTTTGAGATATGATGACAAGCTTATGCTTAATTTAAATGCGTATAAAAGTCTTTATTGTATTTTCTAAGTTTCACTCTTTTGACAGTGTTGTCAACTTTGTTTTGTGCATTTCACAATTCATCAATCATTTTAAATTTATGTCTATCTCAGCGTTTCATTAAACATTACATAATGACGTTGATTGTTTGCTTTGCTTTCCTCTCATTTTCTTATTGCGATGTCATTTAAAAAGATGCCTGATGATTGTATTCAGATCTTTAGAAAAGAAGAAGAATTAAGTTTAGACTGCGTATCGTGCAACAATATAACAGCTTCTATTAAAATATCTCGTTGATACCTTTTTCATCAGTCTCGATGGTTTCCATGTGACTTGGAATTTTATTGTTTCGGGGTCATTCATAACAAAATATTCTTATACATATATAGTTAATGTCTGTAAACCCAATCCATGCAAGAACAGTGGCAGATGTGTCAACAAAGACAGTAGTTACAACTGTATCTGTAAAGGAGGTTATTCTGGACCTACATGTGGAGGTAAGATAATGAGTAATGTGTAATCATGTGCAGTATGTGTAATCATATGCAGTATGTGTAATCATGTGCAGTATGTGTAATCATATGCAGGTTATGTAATCATGTGCAGTATGTGTAAATAATACATCAATCTAAATTACTCAATATCAATATTCAAATGCTTGTATCCTACGTTATAGTCAAAGATTGAAAATTATTTACGTAATGAAATGCATAACTTTAATGAATAAGAATACCCAAGGTGGAAAGGGAATAAAAAATTGTAGTAAAAATTTTAATTTAAACTAGAAAAAACAATAAAACAATAAAGTCCAAAATTAATCAAACCATTATGCATATGTTTAACAATGATGAAAGAAATGTTTCCTTCTAACTAAGTAACCAATGCCTTATTATATCCACTTAATAATAAAAGAATTTGGTTAAATGACAGTTATTTGTAATTCGACACACTCGAACCACATGCAAGCGTGCAAAGCACAGCCAGTGCATGTTTGTTCTAGTTTTTTCTCTATTTTGCTTAAAGCCGTTAAAAAACCGTTTGAGATATGATGACAAGATTATGCTTAATTTAAATGCGTATAAAAGTCTTTATTGTATTTTATAAGTTTCACCCTTTTGTCAACTTTGTTTTGTGCATTTCACAATTCATCAATCATTTTAAATTTATGTTCATCTCAGCGTTTCATTCAACATTACATAATGACGTTTATTGTTTTCTTTGCTTTCCACTCATTTTCTTATTGCGATGTCATTTAAAAAGATGCCTGATGATTGTATTCAGATCTTTAGAAAAGAAGAAGAATTAAGTTTAGACTGCGTATCGTGCAACAGTATAACAGCATCTATTAAAATATCTCGTTGATACCTTTTTCATCAGTCTCGATGGTTTCCATGTGACTTGGAATTTTATTGTTTCGTGGTCATTCATAACAAAATATTCTTATATATATATAGTTAATGTCTGTAAACCCAATCCATGCAAGAACAGTGGCAGATGTGTCAACAAAGGCAGTAGTTACAACTGTATATGTAAAGGAGGTTATTCTGGACCTACATGTGGAGGTAAGATAATGAGTAATGTGTAATCATGTGCAGTAAGTGTAATCATATGCAGTATGTGTAATCATGTGCAGTATGTGTAATCATATGCAGGTTATGTAATCATGTGCAGTATGTGTAAATAATACATCAATCTAAATTACTCAATATCAATATTCAAATGCTTGTATCCTACGTTATAGTCAAAGATTGAAAATTATTTACGTAATGAAATGCATAACTTTAATGAATAAGAATACCCAAGGTGGAAAGGGAATAAAAAATTGTAGTAAAAATTTTAATTTAAACTAGAAAAAACAATAAAACAATAAAGTCCAAAATTAATCAAACCATTATGCATATGTTTAACAATGATGAAAGAAATGTTTCCTTCTAACTAATTAACCAATGCCTTATTATATCCACTTAATAATAAAAGAATTTGGTTAAATGACAGTTATTTGTAATTCGACACACTCGAACCACATGCAAGCGTGCAAAACACTGCCAGTGCATGTTTGTTCTAGTTTTTTTCTCTATTTTGCTTAAAGCCGTTAAAAAACCGTTTGAGATATGATGACAAGCTTATGCTTAATTTAAATGCGTATAACAGTCTTTATTGTATTTTATAAGTTTCACCCTTTTGTCAACTTTGTTTTGTGCATTTCACAATTCATCAATCATTTTAAATTTATGTTCATCTCAGCGTTTCATTAAACATTACATAATGACGTTTATTGTTTGCTTTGCTTTCCTCTCATTTTCTTATTGCGAGGTCATTTAAAAAGATGTCTGATGATTGTATTCAGATCTTTAGAAAAGAAGAAGAATTAAATTTAGACTGCGTATCGTGCAACAATATAACAGCATCTATTAAAATATCTCGTTGATACCTTTTTCATAAGTCTCGATGGTTTCGATGTGACTTGGAATTTTATTGTTTCGTGGTCATTCATAACAAAATATTGTTATATATATATAGTTAATGTCTGTAAACCCAATCCATGCAAGAACAGTGGCAGATGTGTCAACAAAGGCAGTAGTTACAACTGTATCTGTAAAGGAGGTTATTCTGGACCTACATGTGGAGGTAAGATAATAAGTAATGTGTAATCATGTGCAGTAAGTGTAATCATATGCAGTATGTGTAATCATGTGAAGTATGTGTAATCATATGCAGGTTATGTAATCATGTGCAGCATGTGTAAATAATACATCAATCTAAATTACTCAATATCAATATTCAAATGCTTGTATCCTACGTTATAGTCAAAGATTGAAAATTATTTACGTAAGGAAATGCATAACTTTAATGAATAAGAGTACCCAAGGTGGAAAGGGAATAACAAATTGTAGTAAAAATTTAAATTTAAACTAGAAAAAACAATAAAACAATAAAGTCCAAAACTAATCAAACCATTATGCATATGTTTAACAATGATGAAAGAAATGTTTCCTTCTAACTAATTAACCAATGCCTTTTTATATCCACTTAATAATAAAAGAATTTGGTTAAATGACAGTTATTTGTAATTCGACACACTCCAACAACATGCAAGCGTGCAAAACACAGCCAGTGCATGTGTGTTCTAATTTTTTTCTCTATTTTTCTTAAAGCCGTTAAAAAACCGTTTGAAATATATTGACAAGCTCATGCTAAAATTAAATGCGTATAAGATTCTTTGTTGTATTTTATAAGTTTCACTCTTTTGACAGTGTTGTCAACTTTGTGTTGTGCATTTCACATTTCATCAATCATTTTAAATTTATTTTCATCTCAGCGTTTCATTAAACATTACATAATGACGTTTGTTGTTTACTTTGCTTTCCTCTCATTTTCTTATTGCGAGGTCATTTAAAAAGATGCCTGATGATTGTATTCAGATCTTTAGAAAAGAAGAAGAATTAAGTTTAGACTGCGTATCATGCAACAATATAACAGCATCTATTAAAAGATCTCGTTGATACCTTTTTCATCAGTCTCGATGGTTTCCATGTGACTTGGAATTTTTTTTATTCGTGGTCATTCATAACAAATATTCTTATACATAGTTAATGCCTGTAAACCCAATCCATGCAAGAACAGTGGCAGATGTGTCAACAAAGGCAGTAGTTACAACTGTATCTGTAAAGGAGGTTATTATGGACCTAAATGTGGAGGTAAGATAATAAGTAATGTGTTATCATGTGCAGTATGTGTAATCATATGCAGTATGTGTAATCATGTGCAGTATGTGTAATCATATGCAGGTTATGTAATCATGTGCAGTATGTGTAAAAAATACATCAATCTAAATTACTCAATATCAATATTCAAATGCTTGTATCCTACGTTATAGTCAAAGATTGAAAATTATTTACGTAATGAAATGCATAACTTTAATGAATAAGAATACCCAAAGTGGTAAGGGAATAACAAATTGTAGTACGAACAATGAAATTACCTATGATTCTTTAGATTCTGAAAAGGTCAATTGTAACATGAAAGTCTGTTCCTTTGTATTGTCAAATTGTAGAGATGAAAGTTCAATTTAGAATCAATTACTTTCATTTTTGACTTTTCCATGTATCTTTATATTGATCAATATATGATATATATCACATCGTAATGTGGAAATGTCATTTTTAAGATAAACCAAACCCATGTAACACAAAACCTTGCAAAAACGGAGGAAAATGTAATTATAATGGAAATACTTATACCTGTAAATGTGCTTACGGATATCGTGGAAGTCATTGTACTGCTAAAGCCTTCAAGTAAAGAAGTATTTAAATTCAAACATCTATATCAGGGTGGGGTTGATTAAATGGATAGTAAATGACAAAACATACAGCAGAAAAGGCCAGAAATAAAGAAGTATAAAAAAAATTAGGAAAAAGTACGGCGAGAAATACCAAGGATGTTTAATTTATAATTCAGTTTGAAAATATTCAGTTCAAAATAAACATTACCAACATCATAAAGGCTAAATTAGGACAAGCTGATACTTACATTTCTGTTTTATAAGATAAACCAAACCCTTGTGGTGTTTCAAAGCCATGCAAAAACAGAAGAAAGTGTATTTGGAACGGAAAATCTTATAGATGCAAATGCGCATATGGATACAGCGGCAGGCATTGCACTTAAAAATCATGTTTGTATAAGATTAACAAAAGTCAAATAGTAATGTTGCAAAATCATGCTTGGATTTAAATTGAGACTGCTTCTGCGCACCTTTTCCTGCAATTCGTGAAATGTGAAGACACTGAAGCAAAATGTCAAAATACAGAACCCCGCGGAATATTCAAAACGGAAACTTTCTAATCAAATAGCAAAATTAAAAGCTCAAACACATCAAACGAATAAAATTATCCCAAATTCAAATATATTTTAACCGATGTAAAATTGTTCAGTGTGGAGTTCTCAAAGTATTAATAAGTTTCTGATTCTTGAATTCAGTTATAATAATGTAATATATTGTTGCAAAAAGATTTTTTTTTATGTGAAATAAAAATAATGTTATTCAACTTCGTATTGTTTTTGTTGTTGCTTTATTGATGTGTGTGTAAGATGAAAGGTGCGTGTGACGAATTAATTGATAATCGTGGTATTTTTGGTGGGTTATTTTCATGCACACGATAATTGTATCATACTAGTCATTGTTGGGCCCTTTATAGCCTGCTTTCTGTGTGAGCCAAGGCTATGTGTTGAAGGCAATACTTAGACCTATAATTGATTACTGTTTAAACATTGTGACTTGGATGGAGAGTTGTCTCATTGGCTCTCATACCACATCTTCTTATTTATATTTCCATCTTAAATTCCTGTTTTGAAGATAAACCAAACCCTTGTGTTGTTTCAAAGCCATGCAAAAACAGAGGAAAATGTATTTGGAATGGAAAAACTTATAGATGCAAATGCGCATACGGATACAGCGGCAGTCATTGCACTAAAAAATCATGTTTGTATATGAGTAAAAAAAGTCAAATATTATAGTCTCAGAAATATGCTTGGATTTAAATTGAGACTGATTTTGCGCAGCTTTTCCTGCATTTCGTGAAACGTGAAGCTACTCAAGCAAATTTTACCAAATTCAAATATATTTAAACAGATGTAAAATTGTTCGTGTATAGATGATGATCGGAAATTAATAATACGTTTGCGATTCTTGATTTCAGTTATCTTATTGTCTTATATTGTCGCATATTGATTTAAACCAACTTAAATAACATTTAATCCCTTTCCATTTGTTTTATGAAACACATCAATGCTATGCAACTTCGTACTTTATTTGACCTTCTGACTTTTTTCGAGCTCTACTTATGTGTTTAAGACAAAAGGCGAGTGCGACGAATTGATTGATAAGGCTGGTATCTATGCTGTGTTTCTTTTATATTCATCAGATGATTGAATATGACGACTTCTTTCTCTTTTTAATTTGTAGATAAACCAGACCCATGTGCTTCAAAACCTTGCAAAAATAGAGGAAAGTGTACTGTTAAAGGTACCGGATATGTGTGTACATGTGCAAGAGGATATAGTGGCAGATATTGTGCTCTTAAATCACGTACGTATCAAATAGTGTGCTCTTATGTCATGTGCGTATCGAATATTGTGCTCATATACCGCTGACGAATTATATATTGTGCATCAAAGGTAGTGCTCTTGTGTCACGTTCGTATTAAATATTGTGCTCTTATCTTACGTACGTATAAAATGTTGGCTAGTATATCAAGGACGAATCAAATATTACTCTTATATAACATATAAACATACATTGGGTTCTTAAACCACGTACGATTTAATCAACGCGACGTCTTCAACAATGGATGATAACAATGGATAGCTGTGTGATGTTTTGTTTTAAAAGTTTTGCATATCTAGGACGGAAACATGATAATTTGAAAGCAATTGGAATCTTTCACTTCAGATATCAAAACAAGTACACACGATAAACAGTTATTATTTTTATTTGAACAAGTTATAATGTCTTTACAACTTAAGAATATATTGATATCACATTGTTTGTCCCATATTTATATTAATTGATATATTTTTATTTTGCAGCACCATCTTACAACGATGATGACGAGTATTAAGTTAATCTAGAAATTTAAAATTGTTTTTCATTATTAAAGGATATTTGATATTCATATATAAATTGGTATCTTCATTCTTATGATCAAATGATATTGATACACCCAAATGTTTTAGCAAAAGTTTATGAAATAAACACCAAGAAATATAAAACGCTCTATATATGAAAAAACCAAAAACCCAAAGAAAGCAAATAACGGCCAGTATCCCATCAAATGTCAATATTAAAAGTTTAAACACATCAAACAAATGGGAAACACTGTCATATTCATAACTTCATACAGGTATTTCTCCATGAAGAAAATGGTGGATTGAACCACGTGTTACATGTACATTGTATCCGAACCTCTCACTTGTATAACAACCGTACAAAATATTACCATGTTGACAATAATGCGTGATCAAAACAAACAGACACAACAGATAAAATGTCAAAAAAAACAAACACAACCCAAATCACTATAAAAATATAGTAACATGACAGCAAAGGAAAAAAAACCCAGAATTTTCATTAGTGAAGGCCAACCAAATTTTCCTAGAAAGGGGGAAATGGGGGGGGGGGGGGGGGGGGGGCATGCGAACATTTTTTTGGGAGCTCGCTACCCTCGCTGTCTTGCAAGTATTTTGGGTTTGAAGGAAATAAGATGCGATCGTATAAATTGCTGCCTTCAATCATAATAATATCATCTATAGTTAAGACGTCCAGCTAGAGGGGTTAGATATACATAGACAATAATAGTGCATTGACTTGACATATCAACGATATAAGGATGAGGCTTAGAAACGGGGAAATGCGAGGCTGTGCCGAGCTATTTCCCCGTTTCGGGCCGAATCCTTATATCGTTTATATGTCAAGTCAATGCACTATTATTGTCTTTATACTGCAATCTAAAAAAACATTTTCAATTGTTGTATAATGCGTTAAGGTTATTCATTTGATTTAAATATTGCGGGAAATACCCTTTAAAAAGGCCTCACATCATGCTCGCGGAGAAATATACAACACAATGAAATTTACATTTACCTGTTGAAACCAACACTCGATGGTGAACGAAATCGTTTGAGTATGGACTTAAATATCAACCATAAGCATAAAACATAATGATTTATAGGTTGCAAACAAAAAATATTAACAAATTAAATATGTTTTTCCAATAATTGCAAAAGAAACATTGTGAGTCGTTCCACGCATCGTTGTATGCATTTGAAACAAGAACAGGTTGAAGAGGTCGTATGAATAATTCAATATTATTTCGGCAATTTCTATTTAAAGATTCATGAGCAAAAGTGATATCGGGTCAGTGACTGTATATGACATAGAAATATACAGTCAACGCATTTTGACTGCTCAAATAAAACGAGTGCAGTATAAAACTGTATATACAGCTATGTTGATATAAAGACGTTCACCTAAGGACATTTTTTTTCTTATTTTTCTGTAGATTTAGCTTTGATATTTTATTACCATGAATTGTCAAGCTTGGTAGCTCATAGTCATAATTGTGTCTCAGTTACTCAATGTACGATGCTGTCCCATATTTAGTCCAAATTATGACGTCTGGCAAGACTATTTTAATTTTTTTCTGGGACGCCTTCGATCCGTACTATCCCATATTGTAAAAAAATAATATTGTAACAGCTGACACAGGGCACTGTAACCCTTGCCGATAACTATACCGTGATGCTTGGGTGTAGGCTTCTTTGCATACAAGAAACCATATTGCTCACCTTGTAAGTTTTGTATTCTTCTAATCAGTCAGCTGTTTTCTGGTTTTGTTTAATATGCCAGCTATGCTGGCACTTATGGTAGAAGCATCGTTTTGGGACAAAGAACGATAACTCTTTCTAGACGACCCATCTGAAAAGTTTCGTCACTCTCGCTAAATCTCGTACGATTATTTTTTTTAATGGCGGCCGAATTTAACGTTTTAACGCGATCTTGAAAAAACGGGACAGATTGGAATAATTTCTATGTTAAATACGACATGAATTTTTATTTGTTTGCAAAAACAAGAATTCAGAAATGTTGGCTACTTGTGTAGCTTATTTGAATTTTATTGTACCACGGAAATTACCGAAGTTATGACAACAACATCTGACGCCATGTTTCGTCTGCTTCAACATTCCATTATCAGTGTGGTCAAAGCAAATGTCCTAAATAATCACAGGTACTTCATTCAAAAGTCACAAAATCATAATTAACGATAACATATTTAGCGTAAAAGTTCCGTCCAGCCATGGGAACAAAGAAAAAAATTCTACAAGCAATACATTTCGCATTTTTTTTTACAAATTGGCCATGCCGGGCAAACTCCGGTGCACTGGTTGACCATGACTCCTTATGTTCATCTGCCACATATCATTATTCCCCACACCAAGGAACAGTGATAATTATACAGTTGAATGTGATCACGGTTATTCATGTAGTCAATGGCGAATCCAGCATTTTTCATAAAAAAAAGGGGGGTGACGGTGCGCTCCAGTCATGCTTCAGTTATTCCCTATATAATCATCATTTTTTTCCCAAGAAAAGGGTCTCCCGCTGGATCCTATGGTAGCCCACAGACTAATTTAAAACTTAACAAAAGTTAAAACATTCAAATAATTCACAATCTTCTAATTCTGTACTTCCTAAATGGCAAACTCTCAAGACATCTTTTCATTGATTATGTCACACCTCATACAGTCCCAGGAAATGGAAACTGTTTTGTTTTCTCTCTCTAAGTTTAATCATAAAAGGAGACTTGAGTCTGAGTAGTACATTTAGAACTGACTACTGTATATATTGTATGCTTCAATATTGTCCAAAATTGGATTTTATGGGAAGATGGAGTTATTAATATGATAACCCATGAGAATAAACCACTGTCCATGATAGGTATATACAGGGTATGTTACTTGGAAGAATGTGGGCTACATCCTTTAAAATTCAAGCTGCAGCAGTCACCTGCATATTTTATGCATCAGTTTATCCCTGATCAAAACATTTTTACTCTACCAAGTACTTTATCACTATATCACTATCAGGTTCACATTTCAACCTATTTAGCAATACACACTTATGATATAACATCACAGTACCAAAATTGTACTCAGTAACCAAATTGCACCTTTTCAACAAAAAATACCTGCATGTGCAATTATCTTATTATCTTCTTTTTACTCTGGTAGATTAATTAATGAGTGATAGATTTCTCTTAGAAGAAATTTAAAGGTCTGAGTGACTATAAACTATACAGAGAACAATACCTGTTGTATTTGTTCAATGGGACAATAGAACTGCAAAAAGTTTAAATGGACAGGTCACTATCAGGTGAATCTATGGAAAGGTTCAATTGGGTTTCAATAAAATGAGCAAATTAGATGTGTTACCATGAATATCCTTTGTTCCAAAAATAATAGTTACAGCATGAAATAAAACAAAATCTCTGTTTATATCCCAGTTTAAAGGATTTGAAATTAACCATACATGTAATGATGTATGGAATTTGGGTACTGGTCTCATTATAGGATCATGGATTGTTTGGATGTAATTTCAAACTCATTTTTCAATGACTCTACATGGACTCAAAATTAAATGTGTGTAACTCTATTGTAAACAAGGGAAGTCTACAAAATAAGCACAGAATAAACTTTTGTCTGGTACATAAAAAAGTTGGGTAAAAAAAACTAACAATTTAGGTAAAATTAGAGTATTCTCATGTTAGCAACTTCACAACAGACTTAAAAATTTATTTTCATGACCAAAAAAAAAAGTACAAACCTAAAGGCAATAAAATGCTTTGCCATGCACAGCCTGATACGACCGCAGATGTATATTGAGCATATAAATAACACCATTTTTTTTATGTCAGTTGAAATCAAACATATTTTACTTTCGGATCCTTCAATATGGACTAATTTGAAAACAGGAATCAGGTAGACCCACATATTTCTATTCAGCAGAAGTCTCGAACTACATGTACATATCTCCTTAATTTCATATGATAGTAAGTCCTACAAACTATTGAAAATGTGTACATTTAATTTTTTTTCTAGCTCCTCTCATGTGAAAGCAGTACCTTTTTGGTCACTATTTATGTGTTGCGTCTAAATAAGAATTGTAACACTTTATAGTGACTGAACAGGTTAAACAAATACTTCTTAGGAAACAGAAAAAGAAGACAACTTGAAACAGCACAGCCATGCCAGTATATGTATGTATAAAACTCAGATCAGAATAGCATGGGCAATGTGTTAGTTCTATGTCCTTGTGAATTTATTGTGAGGAAAGTTATCAACAATTCTGCAGATAATGCAATTTTATCAAGTGTTTTGTACATTGCTGTTAAAATTTTCATACAATCAGTGAAACATTCAAACAAGCTATACTGAATTTTTATTGCTGAAAGTTTCAAACATTGACACATGTTTTATTTACCAAATAACTTGTGTTTCTGTGAAAAAAAATCATGTGCATTTTTGGAAATAAAGGGACAGAAGATCCTTTTCCTGCTCCGGTGCATGTCAATTGTGAATATATACTTACAGTTACCAAATATATTTTCTTTATCATGATACTCACATCAACATTATCATGATTATCAAGACGTACAAATCATAGGAAAAACTACAGATAAAATATTTAAAACACCCTATTTTGAGTGCATCTCCTGCCAAATCAGTATTTGTTGAATCTATATATACTAGATGAGTATAATTAATGTAAATAAGGTAATTTTTGGAAGAAAAACTCAAAATTTTGAAGAAAAAAAACCACCCCCAATAATGATGTACTATAACCCCAAAATCAATTATAATCTTCCTTTTGTGTATTGAATCTTCTAGTAAAATTTCATAGAGATCCATTCACTTATACTCAAGTTATTGTCTTGAAACCAATGTGTCTACTTGAAAACAACTATGACATCATTCAGCAAATTTTTTACATGCTTATATTTCCGATTTCCATTCTCAATTTTATTTTGCTGTCATATAAAAACTTGAAAAGTAAGCTACATCATGTGCATGTTATACAAAAAATATTTGCAAAAAAAGACATAAAGCTGACTCTGAATTAGTACAAGAAGTTGATGTAGAACATATACAACTCACAAACTGAAGATGATCAGAAACACAATTGTATTTTATTTGAGTCAGATTTTTTTTAACGAAGCCCTTCAACTAAAATTATTTGGTCAAAATTTAACACTAGTATTAATGTTTATCATAACAAATTGGCAAATACGGCCTAATTATTATACGGCCTTTATTATCACCTAAAAAACTACTGTGTACAGACTTACATGTGCGGTTTGGGAAGTTTGGGAAGTTTTTATGTTTAAGATATATATAAAAGTTAAATTTAATTTGCATATATATCTGAAAGATAAAATCATTTTTGGTGAAGATCTGGATTAAAAACATTTTTTTTGTCCTATGCTTGAACAGATTTTTTATTCATCAATTTATGAACCAGAATATTTTTTCAGGAAAATACCATAACCCCTCATGCCTTTTCAAGTTCAATGTTCGTTCCCTAAACATTTTCTATCTGAACTTATAATTTCATTTTAGACATGTAACCTAGGACATTTGTTCTGAACATGCATGAAATATTTGCCACTGGACGTTAAACAACCAACAACTAATCAAAACAT
The DNA here is from genome assembly GCF_963676685.1 of Mytilus edulis. Classification (NCBI taxonomy): domain Eukaryota; kingdom Metazoa; phylum Mollusca; class Bivalvia; order Mytilida; family Mytilidae; genus Mytilus; species Mytilus edulis. Next base: position 19,138,717 of record NC_092354.1, read on the forward strand.
AGGACATTGTCTTAGTATAAAGCTGGCATTTAAGGTAGCGCCTTCCTCATATAACACCAGAAATCAATGAAGCGATGAAAGCGCGGGAAACGAAATGACATCTTCGGTAAATTCCGTGATTTTAATATTTTCTAATCAATATGTCCCAGCAATGAAAAATGAGTGGTTATTATTTTTATACATAGAGCATACGTTTTGTGTATTTACTTTTTAAAATCTATGCTTACGAAAAAATCTAACACTAAAGTATCTCAATCATTCAACCGTTTTAATACACAGTCTAAAGTGTAGATTGTGTGTATTACTGTTCTATTTTTATAGAATATCAATGATACATATATATACAGCCTCGTACCAAAATTGCAACACAATTTCAAGATTACTTGATTTCGTTATTATAGAATTGTACTAATTTAATTAATTGCACTAAACTGACAGTGCTTTGTTAATAAACATTCTAATATGACGTGCTTCCTTCGCTTTGTAAACAACACCGTGATAAAATTCTCGATATATCTATACTTAGCGCAGACTCCAAGATCTACACAAACGGCTGTTTAAATATGCCTCCCACGTAAATCCACATGTATCGTAACCTATGTGTAAACGGTTGTGGATTTCGCTGTGTTAACAATTACAATTGAATAAAACCCTACAGAACATTTATTCTGATTCTGATGCATAACAAAAAGAATTTACACATTAGAGAACGGAAAAATTGACAAAAACAAAATAAATTAAAATTCCGCGAAATTCCAGTAATGATTTTTGCGCATTAACGTCATTTCAAAACACGACGTCATACGAATGAAAACGTCAAAGCTGAAGGTTTTCTATTGCGTTTACCTTCTAAACTCGGATACAATTGCATTAAAATAAAGTATTGAGGTAGGTGTTGCTTGTTTTCTGTTCTATTGCATATTTCGCACATTTACTGATTTCAGCAAGTCAACATGGCGGCTCCTTGGTTACAACATGTCAACAGTGAATTTGACGGTAGCTTACGATAAAAAATGTAAATTTAAAATTGCAAATGTTGGGTTTACTGAGAAGTAAAAAAAGTAATCACATTTTTTTTTCTAGCAGTTAGTTAAGAAATCATTCATGCAGGTTTGTAAGATTTGTTTTACATTTATCGAACAGTGGGTAAAATAGAACAGCCACACACACGGTGTACCCATCATCGCTTCAGTTTTTTAATGATCGTATTTGTCCTATTAGAATCGAAATAATTCATGGAAGCCATAGATTTGTTGTAAATTTACACATGGCCTGGGACGTGATATTCGTTAATTTTATCCCTCGCTAACGCTCAGGATAAAATTCGAATATCACGGCCCAGGCCATGTGTAAATTACCAACAAATCTATGGCTTCCATGAATCATTTCTTAATTATAGCTCTTTACGATAGCAAATGAACACTTCATTATAATTTATACCGATGACCTACTATTATGTTTCTTATCCGACCGCACATACGGACGCGCTGACACATCATACCACTCAATAATAGCCAATCAGACGTTCATTTCACCCAGAATCATTCCGGAAGCAGCCATTAACCAATGAAATACCGTTAACAGATTTACCCGATCCTGACGTCCAACCTCTGACTAATCAAACCGTAGACCGTATCACCCTGGTGATACGGTAATCATACGTGACAGGGGGCTACTGATATTTAATATTTAGCAACACAATGATAAATCAACCGATTGTTAAACAACATCTCTGTCTCTCGTGATGTATGCTGGAGATAATTTATTTTTAAGATACAAGTTTTATCGTTTATATCAATATACAATGTTATTTCCATTGTTTTATGTAATGAAGGTCTACATATAATAGTAATGCTGCAGCTGATTTAATAAGTTTATGTAAATAAATCGGAAAAAAAACTTTGGTTTCTTTATAGTACAATCTGAATAAAGTTGGATCTATTATAATTTTCATTCGTATAGTTCTGGACAAAATATTCAATTTCATGATGTTTGATGTATAGGGAAAACGGTAGTATTACATTTTCCCAGCATTAGGTTGGCCTTTTGTGTACCCAAGACAGGGCGTAGGAAGTCAACTTAAGAACGCTGTGATTGGATGTATTAAAGGGTACAAGTTATTTTTTTATTTATCTATTAATAACTGCAGTGTGTATATTTACAATATAAATTTTAGAACCTATTGAAATATTTATATTTTCTAGAGAATTATTCGAAAATGTTGCATAATTAGTAAAGGTTGAATCTAGTGCATTTGGTTACTATGCAATTATTCTAAAAATAGTAAAATCACGTGAAGGCCGCGTGGAGTCTGCATGCACAAAGCGTGATAGATATTGTTCGGAACCAAATTGCGTTCTGAAATTCTCTTGACTTTTTATTACTTTAACGTATTCCCAATCATTTATTTATTTAGTATATTGATATATAATAAAGCCTGACGAAAGTTCATTCGGTTGTTTCGGGATTGTTCTTAAATACTCGGATACATCGGGATTTTTCAATCTCAAAATTCTGAAAATCAAGTGAAGGCTGCTTGGAGTTTGCATGCAGCAAAAAAAAAGTGAAACCTTTGGGGGAACAACGTAAAAGTAGCATGTTCTGACAGAATATTAGACTTAAGTGAAATGTTTTTGACATTTCTTTTGAAAAAGGTCGAAATGGCTGCCGTTGATATGGACACAGCAAAATTTGAAAAGTGAAGCATTTACGGTCCTTCAACAATGAGAAAAATCAAATGCTTTATATTTAGTTAGAATTTGTTTAAAAAATATGAAAAGTGAAGCATTTACGGCCTTCAACAATGAGCGAAACCAAGTGCATTATATTTAGAAGTTGCTTTAAAAAATATGTAAAATGAAGCATTTTCGACCTTCACCAATGAGCTAATAGCAACTGTTGCTTAAAGAGTGTTTCGATGGAAGTCGCGAATTTCTGTATTCTTCCCATTATCATGTCATTGGTCTGTATTCTTTATTTTTGTTTAATTATTTTGTTTAAATTTCTTTATACTTTACCACCCTATTAGCCTCTATTTTTTATATTGGGATATAACAGCGTATAGTATGCATTTACAGTTTAAGATGCCATAAATAAATTAATATAACATCTGACACTACAAATTCTGTTAATAAGATATCTATTTAGGCGCTCCATATAAATAACATGATAAGAATCAATCAAGTTCATATGGACAGGTTACTCTGACATTTTTCTATAAATAGAGAATCAGGTGAAAGCTGCATGGGTTCTTATTATAGGACATTAATCACGACCAGGTCAAAAATAATGCATAATTAGTAAAGGTTGAATCTAGTGCATTTGGTTACTATGCAATTATTCTAAAAATAGTAAAATCACGTGAAGGCCGCGTGGAGTCTGCATGCACAAAGCGTGATAGATATTGTTCGGAACCAAATTGCGTTCTGAAATTCTCTTGACTTTTTATTACTTTAACGTATTCCCAATCATTTATTTATTTAGTATATTGATATATAATAAAGCCTGACGAAAGTTCATTCGGTTGTTTCGGGATTGTTCTTAAATACTCGGATACATCGGGATTTTTCAATCTCAAAATTCTGAAAATCAAGTGAAGGCTGCTTGGAGTTTGCATGCAGCAATAAAAAAAAGTGAAACCTTTGGGGGAACAACGTAAAAGTAGCATGTTCTGACAGAATATTAGACTTAAGTGAAATGTTTTTGACATTTCTTTTGAAAAAGGTCGAAATGGCTGCCGTTGATATGGACACAGCAAAATTTGAAAAGTGAAGCATTTACGGTCCTTCAACAATGAGAAAAATCAAATGCTTTATATTTAGTTAGAATTTGTTTAAAAAATATGAAAAGTGAAGCATTTACGGCCTTCAACAATGAGCGAAACCAAGTGCATTATATTTAGAAGTTGCTTTAAAAAATATGTAAAATGAAGCATTTTCGACCTTCACCAATGAGCTAATAGCAACTGTTGCTTAAAGAGTGTTTCGATGGAAGTCGCGAATTTCTGTATTCTTCCCATTATCATGTCATTGGTCTGTATTCTTTATTTTTGTTTAATTATTTTGTTTAAATTTCTTTATACTTTACCACCCTATTAGCCTCTATTTTTTATATTGGGATATAACAGCGTATAGTATGCATTTACAGTTTAAGATGCCATAAATAAATTAATATAACATCTGACACTACAAATTCTGTTAATAAGATATCTATTTAGGCGCTCCATATAAATAACATGATAAGAATCAATCAAGTTCATATGGACAGGTTACTCTGACATTTTTCTATAAATAGAGAATCAGGTGAAAGCTGCATGGGTTCTTATTATAGGACATTAATCACGACCAGGTCAAAAATAATGCATAATTAGTAAAGGTTGAATCTAGTGCATTTGGTTACTATGCAATTATTCTAAAAATAGTAAAATCACGTGAAGGCCGCGTGGAGTCTGCATGCACAAAGCGTGATAGATATTGTTCGGAACCAAATTGCGTTCTGAAATTCTCTTGACTTTTTATTACTTTAACGTATTCCCAATCATTTATTTATTTAGTATATTGATATATAATAAAGCCTGACGAAAGTTCATTCGGTTGTTTCGGGATTGTTCTTAAATACTCGGATACATCGGGATTTTTCAATCTCAAAATTCTGAAAATCAAGTGAAGGCTGCTTGGAGTTTGCATGCAGCAATAAAAAAAAGTGAAACCTTTGGGGGAACAACGTAAAAGTAGCATGTTCTGACAGAATATTAGACTTAAGTGAAATGTTTTTGACATTTCTTTTGAAAAAGGTCGAAATGGCTGCCGTTGATATGGACACAGCAAAATTTGAAAAGTGAAGCATTTACGGTCCTTCAACAATGAGAAAAATCAAATGCTTTATATTTAGTTAGAATTTGTTTAAAAAATATGAAAAGTGAAGCATTTACGGCCTTCAACAATGAGCGAAACCAAGTGCATTATATTTAGAAGTTGCTTTAAAAAATATGTAAAATGAAGCATTTTCGACCTTCACCAATGAGCTAATAGCAACTGTTGCTTAAAGAGTGTTTCGATGGAAGTCGCGAATTTCTGTATTCTTCCCATTATCATGTCATTGGTCTGTATTCTTTATTTTTGTTTAATTATTTTGTTTAAATTTCTTTATACTTTACCACCCTATTAGCCTCTATTTTTTATATTGGGATATAACAGCGTATAGTATGCATTTACAGTTTAAGATGCCATAAATAAATTAATATAACATCTGACACTACAAATTCTGTTAATAAGATATTTATTTAGGCGCTCCATATAAATAACATGATAAGAATCAATCAAGTTCATATGGACAGGTTACTCTGACATTTTTCTATAAATAGAGAATCAGGTGAAAGCTGCATGGGTTCTTATTATAGGACATTAATCACGACCAGGTCAAAAATAATGCATAATTAGTAAAGGTTGAATCTAGTGCATTTGGTTACTATGCAATTATTCTAAAAATAGTAAAATCACGTGAAGGCCGCGTGGAGTCTGCATGCACAAAGCGTGATAGATATTGTTCGGAACCAAATTGCGTTCTGAAATTCTCTTGACTTTTTATTACTTTAACGTATTCCCAATCATTTATTTATTTAGTATATTGATATATAATAAAGCCTGACGAAAGTTCATTCGGTTGTTTCGGGATTGTTCTTAAATACTCGGATACATCGGGATTTTTCAATCTCAAAATTCTGAAAATCAAGTGAAGGCTGCTTGGAGTTTGCATGCAGCAAAAAAAAAGTGAAACCTTTGGGGGAACAACGTAAAAGTAGCATGTTCTGACAGAATATTAGACTTAAGTGAAATGTTTTTGACATTTCTTTTGAAAAAGGTCGAAATGGCTGCCGTTGATATGGACACAGCAAAATTTGAAAAGTGAAGCATTTACGGTCCTTCAACAATGAGAAAAATCAAATGCTTTATATTTAGTTAGAATTTGTTTAAAAAATATGAAAAGTGAAGCATTTACGGCCTTCAACAATGAGCGAAACCAAGTGCATTATATTTAGAAGTTGCTTTAAAAAATATGTAAAATGAAGCATTTTCGACCTTCACCAATGAGCTAATAGCAACTGTTGCTTAAAGAGTGTTTCGATGGAAGTCGCGAATTTCTGTATTCTTCCCATTATCATGTCATTGGTCTGTATTCTTTATTTTTGTTTAATTATTTTGTTTAAATTTCTTTATACTTTACCACCCTATTAGCCTCTATTTTTTATATTGGGATATAACAGCGTATAGTATGCATTTACAGTTTAAGATGCCATAAATAAATTAATATAACATCTGACACTACAAATTCTGTTAATAAGATATTTATTTAGGCGCTCCATATAAATAACATGATAAGAATCAATCAAGTTCATATGGACAGGTTACTCTGACATTTTTCTATAAATAGAGAATCAGGTGAAAGCTGCATGGGTTCTTATTATAGGACATTAATCACGACCAGGTCAAAAATAATGCATAATTAGTAAAGGTTGAATCTAGTGCATTTGGTTACTATGCAATTATTCTAAAAATAGTAAAATCACGTGAAGGCCGCGTGGAGTCTGCATGCACAAAGCGTGATAGATATTGTTCGGAACCAAATTGCGTTCTGAAATTCTCTTGACTTTTTATTACTTTAACGTATTCCCAATCATTTATTTATTTAGTATATTGATATATAATAAAGCCTGACGAAAGTTCATTCGGTTGTTTCGGGATTGTTCTTAAATACTCGGATACATCGGGATTTTTCAATCTCAAAATTCTGAAAATCAAGTGAAGGCTGCTTGGAGTTTGCATGCAGCAAAAAAAAAGTGAAACCTTTGGGGGAACAACGTAAAAGTAGCATGTTCTGACAGAATATTAGACTTAAGTGAAATGTTTTTGACATTTCTTTTGAAAAAGGTCGAAATGGCTGCCGTTGATATGGACACAGCAAAATTTGAAAAGTGAAGCATTTACGGTCCTTCAACAATGAGAAAAATCAAATGCTTTATATTTAGTTAGAATTTGTTTAAAAAATATGAAAAGTGAAGCATTTACGGCCTTCAACAATGAGCGAAACCAAGTGCATTATATTTAGAAGTTGCTTTAAAAAATATGTAAAATGAAGCATTTTCGACCTTCACCAATGAGCTAATAGCAACTGTTGCTTAAAGAGTGTTTCGATGGAAGTCGCGAATTTCTGTATTCTTCCCATTATCATGTCATTGGTCTGTATTCTTTATTTTTGTTTAATTATTTTGTTTAAATTTCTTTATACTTTACCACCCTATTAGCCTCTATTTTTTATATTGGGATATAACAGCGTATAGTATGCATTTACAGTTTAAGATGCCATAAATAAATTAATATAACATCTGACACTACAAATTCTGTTAATAAGATATTTATTTAGGCGCTCCATATAAATAACATGATAAGAATCAATCAAGTTCATATGGACAGGTTACTCTGACATTTTTCTATAAATAGAGAATCAGGTGAAAGCTGCATGGGTTCTTATTATAGGACATTAATCACGACCAGGTCAAAAATAATGCATAATTAGTAAAGGTTGAATCTAGTGCATTTGGTTACTATGCAATTATTCTAAAAATAGTAAAATCACGTGAAGGCCGCGTGGAGTCTGCATGCACAAAGCGTGATAGATATTGTTCGGAACCAAATTGCGTTCTGAAATTCTCTTGACTTTTTATTACTTTAACGTATTCCCAATCATTTATTTATTTAGTATATTGATATATAATAAAGCCTGACGAAAGTTCATTCGGTTGTTTCGGGATTGTTCTTAAATACTCGGATACATCGGGATTTTTCAATCTCAAAATTCTGAAAATCAAGTGAAGGCTGCTTGGAGTTTGCATGCAGCAATAAAAAAAAGTGAAACCTTTGGGGGAACAACGTAAAAGTAGCATGTTCTGACAGAATATTAGACTTAAGTGAAATGTTTTTGACATTTCTTTTGAAAAAGGTCGAAATGGCTGCCGTTGATATGGACACAGCAAAATTTGAAAAGTGAAGCATTTACGGTCCTTCAACAATGAGAAAAATCAAATGCTTTATATTTAGTTAGAATTTGTTTAAAAAATATGAAAAGTGAAGCATTTACGGCCTTCAACAATGAGCGAAACCAAGTGCATTATATTTAGAAGTTGCTTTAAAAAATATGTAAAATGAAGCATTTTCGACCTTCACCAATGAGCTAATAGCAACTGTTGCTTAAAGAGTGTTTCGATGGAAGTCGCGAATTTCTGTATTCTTCCCATTATCATGTCATTGGTCTGTATTCTTTATTTTTGTTTAATTATTTTGTTTAAATTTCTTTATACTTTACCACCCTATTAGCCTCTATTTTTTATATTGGGATATAACAGCGTATAGTATGCATTTACAGTTTAAGATGCCATAAATAAATTAATATAACATCTGACACTACAAATTCTGTTAATAAGATATTTATTTAGGCGCTCCATATAAATAACATGATAAGAATCAATCAAGTTCATATGGACAGGTTACTCTGACATTTTTCTATAAATAGAGAATCAGGTGAAAGCTGCATGGGTTCTTATTATAGGACATTAATCACGACCAGGTCAAAAATAATGCATAATTAGTAAAGGTTGAATCTAGTGCATTTGGTTACTATGCAATTATTCTAAAAATAGTAAAATCACGTGAAGGCCGCGTGGAGTCTGCATGCACAAAGCGTGATAGATATTGTTCGGAACCAAATTGCGTTCTGAAATTCTCTTGACTTTTTATTACTTTAACGTATTCCCAATCATTTATTTATTTAGTATATTGATATATAATAAAGCCTGACGAAAGTTCATTCGGTTGTTTCGGGATTGTTCTTAAATACTCGGATACATCGGGATTTTTCAATCTCAAAATTCTGAAAATCAAGTGAAGGCTGCTTGGAGTTTGCATGCAGCAAAAAAAAAGTGAAACCTTTGGGGGAACAACGTAAAAGTAGCATGTTCTGACAGAATATTAGACTTAAGTGAAATGTTTTTGACATTTCTTTTGAAAAAGGTCGAAATGGCTGCCGTTGATATGGACACAGCAAAATTTGAAAAGTGAAGCATTTACGGTCCTTCAACAATGAGAAAAATCAAATGCTTTATATTTAGTTAGAATTTGTTTAAAAAATATGAAAAGTGAAGCATTTACGGCCTTCAACAATGAGCGAAACCAAGTGCATTATATTTAGAAGTTGCTTTAAAAAATATGTAAAATGAAGCATTTTCGACCTTCACCAATGAGCTAATAGCAACTGTTGCTTAAAGAGTGTTTCGATGGAAGTCGCGAATTTCTGTATTCTTCCCATTATCATGTCATTGGTCTGTATTCTTTATTTTTGTTTAATTATTTTGTTTAAATTTCTTTATACTTTACCACCCTATTAGCCTCTATTTTTTATATTGGGATATAACAGCGTATAGTATGCATTTACAGTTTAAGATGCCATAAATAAATTAATATAACATCTGACACTACAAATTCTGTTAATAAGATATTTATTTAGGCGCTCCATATAAATAACATGATAAGAATCAATCAAGTTCATATGGACAGGTTACTCTGACATTTTTCTATAAATAGAGAATCAGGTGAAAGCTGCATGGGTTCTTATTATAGGACATTAATCACGACCAGGTCAAAAATAATGCATAATTAGTAAAGGTTGAATCTAGTGCATTTGGTTACTATGCAATTATTCTAAAAATAGTAAAATCACGTGAAGGCCGCGTGGAGTCTGCATGCACAAAGCGTGATAGATATTGTTCGGAACCAAATTGCGTTCTGAAATTCTCTTGACTTTTTATTACTTTAACGTATTCCCAATCATTTATTTATTTAGTATATTGATATATAATAAAGCCTGACGAAAGTTCATTCGGTTGTTTCGGGATTGTTCTTAAATACTCGGATACATCGGGATTTTTCAATCTCAAAATACTGAAAATCAAGTGAAGGCTGCTTGGAGTTTGCATGCAGCAAAAAAAAAGTGAAACCTTTGGGGGAACAACGTAAAAGTAGCATGTTCTGACAGAATATTAGACTTAAGTGAAATGTTTTTGACATTTCTTTTGAAAAAGGTCGAAATGGCTGCCGTTGATATGGACACAGCAAAATTTGAAAAGTGAAGCATTTACGGTCCTTCAACAATGAGAAAAATCAAATGCTTTATATTTAGTTAGAATTTGTTTAAAAAATATGAAAAGTGAAGCATTTACGGCCTTCAACAATGAGCGAAACCAAGTGCATTATATTTAGAAGTTGCTTTAAAAAATATGTAAAATGAAGCATTTTCGACCTTCACCAATGAGCTAATAGCAACTGTTGCTTAAAGAGTGTTTCGATGGAAGTCGCGAATTTCTGTATTCTTCCCATTATCATGTCATTGGTCTGTATTCTTTATTTTTGTTTAATTATTTTGTTTAAATTTCTTTATACTTTACCACCCTATTAGCCTCTATTTTTTATATTGGGATATAACAGCGTATAGTATGCATTTACAGTTTAAGATGCCATAAATAAATTAATATAACATCTGACACTACAAATTCTGTTAATAAGATATTTATTTAGGCGCTCCATATAAATAACATGATAAGAATCAATCAAGTTCATATGGACAGGTTACTCTGACATGTTTCTATAAATAGAGAATCAGGTGAAAGCTGCATGGGTTCTTATTATAGGACATTAATCACGACCAGGTCAAAAATAATGCATAATTAGTAAAGGTTGAATCTAGTGCATTTGGTTACTATGCAATTATTCTAAAAATAGTAAAATCACGTGAAGGCCGCGTGGAGTCTGCATGCACAAAGCGTGATAGATATTGTTCGGAACCAAATTGCGTTCTGAAATTCTCTTGACTTTTTATTACTTTAACGTATTCCCAATCATTTATTTATTTAGTATATTGATATATAATAAAGCCTGACGAAAGTTCATTCGGTTGTTTCGGGATTGTTCTTAAATACTCGGATACATCGGGATTTTTCAATCTCAAAATTCTGAAAATCAAGTGAAGGCTGCTTGGAGTTTGCATGCAGCAAAAAAAAAGTGAAACCTTTGGGGAACAACGTAAAAGTAGCATGTTCTGACAGAATATTAGACTTAAGTGAAATGTTTTTGACATTTCTTTTGAAAAAGGTCGAAATGGCTGCCGTTGATATGGACACAGCAAAATTTGAAAAGTGAAGCATTTACGGTCCTTCAACAATGAGAAAAATCAAATGCTTTATATTTAGTTAGAATTTGTTTAAAAAATATGAAAAGTGAAGCATTTACGGCCTTCAACAATGAGCGAAACCAAGTGCATTATATTAGAAGTTGCTTTAAAAAATATGTAAAATGAAGCATTTTCGACCTTCACCAATGAGCTAATAGCAACTGTTGCTTAAAGAGTGTTTCGATGGAAGTCGCGAATTTCTGTATTCTTCCCATTATCATGTCATTGGTCTGTATTCTTTATTTTTGTTTAATTATTTTGTTTAAATTTCTTTATACTTTACCACCCTATTAGCCTCTATTTTTTATATTGGGATATAACAGCGTATAGTATGCATTTACAGTTTAAGATGCCATAAATAAATTAATATAACATCTGACACTACAAATTCTGTTAATAAGATATCTATTTAGGCGCTCCATATAAATAACATGATAAGAATCAATCAAGTTCATATGGACAGGTTACTCTGACATTTTTCTATAAATAGAGAATCAGGTGAAAGCTGCATGGGTTCTTATTATAGGACATTAATCACGACCAGGTCAAAAATAATGCATAATTAGTAAAGGTTGAATCTAGTGCATTTGGTTACTATGCAATTATTCTAAAAATAGTAAAATCACGTGAAGGCCGCGTGGAGTCTGCATGCACAAAGCGTGATAGATATTGTTCGGAACCAAATTGCGTTCTGAAATTCTCTTGACTTTTTATTACTTTAACGTATTCCCAATCATTTATTTATTTAGTATATTGATATATAATAAAGCCTGACGAAAGTTCATTCGGTTGTTTCGGGATTGTTCTTAAATACTCGGATACATCGGGATTTTTCAATCTCAAAATTCTGAAAATCAAGTGAAGGCTGCTTGGAGTTTGCATGCAGCAAAAAAAAAAGTGAAACCTTTGGGGGAAACAACGTAAAAAGTAGCATGTTCTGACAGAATATTAGACTTAAGTGAAATGTTTTTGACATTTCTTTTGAAAAAGGTCGAAATGGCTGCCGTTGATATGGACACAGCAAAATTTGAAAAGTGAAGCATTTACGGTCCTTCAACAATGAGAAAAATCAAATGCTTTATATTTAGTTAGAATTTGTTTAAAAAATATGAAAAGTGAAGCATTTACGGCCTTCAACAATGAGCGAAACCAAGTGCATTATATTTAGAAGTTGCTTTAAAAAAATATGTAAAATGAAGCATTTTCGACCTTCACCCAATGAGCTAATAGCAAACTGTTGCTTAAAGAGTGTTTCGATGGAAGTCGCGAATTTCTGTATTCTTCCCATTATCATGTCATTGGTCTGTATTCTTTATTTTTGTTAATTATTTTTGTTTAAATTTCTTTATACTTTTACCACCCTATTAGCCTCTATTTTTTATATTGGGATATAACAGCGTATAGTATTGCATTTACAGTTTAAGATGCCATAAATAAATTAATATAACATCTGACACTACAAATTCTGTTAATAAGATATCTATTTAGGCGCTCCATATAAATAACATGATAAGAATCAATCAAGTTCATATGGGACAGGTTTACTCTGACATTTTTTCTATAAATAGAGAATCAGGTGAAAGCTGCATGGGTTCTTATTATAGGACATTAATCACGACCAGGTCAAAAATAATGCATAATTAGTAAAGGTTGAATCTAGTGCATTTGGTTTACTATGCAATTATTCTAAAAATAGTAAAATCACGTGAAGGGCCGCGTGGAGTCTGCATGCACAAAGCGTGATAGATATTGTTCGGAACCAAATTGCGTTCTGAAATTCTCTTGACTTTTTATTACTTTAACGTATTCCCAATCATTTATTTATTTAGTATATTGATATATAATAAAGCCTGACGAAAGTTCATTCGGTTGTTTCGGGATTGTTCTTAAATACTCGGATACATCGGGATTTTTCAATCTCAAAATTCTGAAAATCAAGTGAAGGCTGCTTGGAGTTTGCATGCAGCAATAAAAAAAAGTGAAACCTTTGGGGGAACAACGTAAAAGTAGCATGTTCTGACAGAATATTAGACTTAAGTGAAATGTTTTTGACATTTCTTTTGAAAAAGGTCGAAATGGCTGCCGTTGATATGGACACAGCAAAATTTGAAAAGTGAAGCATTTACGGTCCTTCAACAATGAGAAAAATCAAATGCTTTATATTTAGTTAGAATTTGTTTAAAAAATATGAAAAGTGAAGCATTTACGGCCTTCAACAATGAGCGAAACCAAGTGCATTATATTTAGAAGTTGCTTTAAAAAATATGTAAAATGAAGCATTTTCGACCTTCACCAATGAGCTAATAGCAACTGTTGCTTAAAGAGTGTTTCGATGGAAGTCGCGAATTTCTGTATTCTTCCCATTATCATGTCATTGGTCTGTATTCTTTATTTTTGTTTAATTATTTTGTTTAAATTTCTTTATACTTTACCACCCTATTAGCCTCTATTTTTTATATTGGGATATAACAGCGTATAGTATGCATTTACAGTTTAAGATGCCATAAATAAATTAATATAACATCTGACACTACAAATTCTGTTAATAAGATATTTATTTAGGCGCTCCATATAAATAACATGATAAGAATCAATCAAGTTCATATGGACAGGTTACTCTGACATTTTTCTATAAATAGAGAATCAGGTGAAAGCTGCATGGGTTCTTATTATAGGACATTAATCACGACCAGGTCAAAAATAATGCATAATTAGTAAAGGTTGAATCTAGTGCATTTGGTTACTATGCAATTATTCTAAAAATAGTAAAATCACGTGAAGGCCGCGTGGAGTCTGCATGCACAAAGCGTGATAGATATTGTTCGGAACCAAATTGCGTTCTGAAATTCTCTTGACTTTTTATTACTTTAACGTATTCCCAATCATTTATTTATTTAGTATATTGATATATAATAAAGCCTGACGAAAGTTCATTCGGTTGTTTCGGGATTGTTCTTAAATACTCGGATACATCGGGATTTTTCAATCTCAAAATTCTGAAAATCAAGTGAAGGCTGCTTGGAGTTTGCATGCAGCAAAAAAAAAGTGAAACCTTTGGGGGAACAACGTAAAAGTAGCATGTTCTGACAGAATATTAGACTTAAGTGAAATGTTTTTGACATTTCTTTTGAAAAAGGTCGAAATGGCTGCCGTTGATATGGACACAGCAAAATTTGAAAAGTGAAGCATTTACGGTCCTTCAACAATGAGAAAAATCAAATGCTTTATATTTAGTTAGAATTTGTTTAAAAAATATGAAAAGTGAAGCATTTACGGCCTTCAACAATGAGCGAAACCAAGTGCATTATATTTAGAAGTTGCTTTAAAAAATATGTAAAATGAAGCATTTTCGACCTTCACCAATGAGCTAATAGCAACTGTTGCTTAAAGAGTGTTTCGATGGAAGTCGCGAATTTCTGTATTCTTCCCATTATCATGTCATTGGTCTGTATTCTTTATTTTTGTTTAATTATTTTGTTTAAATTTCTTTATACTTTACCACCCTATTAGCCTCTATTTTTTATATTGGGATATAACAGCGTATAGTATGCATTTACAGTTTAAGATGCCATAAATAAATTAATATAACATCTGACACTACAAATTCTGTTAATAAGATATTTATTTAGGCGCTCCATATAAATAACATGATAAGAATCAATCAAGTTCATATGGACAGGTTACTCTGACATTTTTCTATAAATAGAGAATCAGGTGAAAGCTGCATGGGTTCTTATTATAGGACATTAATCACGACCAGGTCAAAAATAATGCATAATTAGTAAAGGTTGAATCTAGTGCATTTGGTTACTATGCAATTATTCTAAAAATAGTAAAATCACGTGAAGGCCGCGTG
Source organism: Mytilus edulis (assembly GCF_963676685.1). Classification (NCBI taxonomy): domain Eukaryota; kingdom Metazoa; phylum Mollusca; class Bivalvia; order Mytilida; family Mytilidae; genus Mytilus; species Mytilus edulis. Next base: position 19,153,847 of record NC_092354.1, read on the forward strand.
GAGTCTGCATGCACAAAGCGTGATAGATATTGTTCGGAACCAAATTGCGTTCTGAAATTCTCTTGACTTTTTATTACTTTAACGTATTCCCAATCATTTATTTATTTAGTATATTGATATATAATAAAGCCTGACGAAAGTTCATTCGGTTGTTTCGGGATTGTTCTTAAATACTCGGATACATCGGGATTTTTCAATCTCAAAATTCTGAAAATCAAGTGAAGGCTGCTTGGAGTTTGCATGCAGCAAAAAAAAAGTGAAACCTTTGGGGGAACAACGTAAAAGTAGCATGTTCTGACAGAATATTAGACTTAAGTGAAATGTTTTTGACATTTCTTTTGAAAAAGGTCGAAATGGCTGCCGTTGATATGGACACAGCAAAATTTGAAAAGTGAAGCATTTACGGTCCTTCAACAATGAGAAAAATCAAATGCTTTATATTTAGTTAGAATTTGTTTAAAAAATATGAAAAGTGAAGCATTTACGGCCTTCAACAATGAGCGAAACCAAGTGCATTATATTTAGAAGTTGCTTTAAAAAATATGTAAAATGAAGCATTTTCGACCTTCACCAATGAGCTAATAGCAACTGTTGCTTAAAGAGTGTTTCGATGGAAGTCGCGAATTTCTGTATTCTTCCCATTATCATGTCATTGGTCTGTATTCTTTATTTTTGTTTAATTATTTTGTTTAAATTTCTTTATACTTTACCACCCTATTAGCCTCTATTTTTTATATTGGGATATAACAGCGTATAGTATGCATTTACAGTTTAAGATGCCATAAATAAATTAATATAACATCTGACACTACAAATTCTGTTAATAAGATATTTATTTAGGCGCTCCATATAAATAACATGATAAGAATCAATCAAGTTCATATGGACAGGTTACTCTGACATTTTTCTATAAATAGAGAATCAGGTGAAAGCTGCATGGGTTCTTATTATAGGACATTAATCACGACCAGGTCAAAAATAATGCATAATTAGTAAAGGTTGAATCTAGTGCATTTGGTTACTATGCAATTATTCTAAAAATAGTAAAATCACGTGAAGGCCGCGTGGAGTCTGCATGCACAAAGCGTGATAGATATTGTTCGGAACCAAATTGCGTTCTGAAATTCTCTTGACTTTTTATTACTTTAACGTATTCCCAATCATTTATTTATTTAGTATATTGATATATAATAAAGCCTGACGAAAGTTCATTCGGTTGTTTCGGGATTGTTCTTAAATACTCGGATACATCGGGATTTTTCAATCTCAAAATTCTGAAAATCAAGTGAAGGCTGCTTGGAGTTTGCATGCAGCAATAAAAAAAAGTGAAACCTTTGGGGGAACAACGTAAAAGTAGCATGTTCTGACAGAATATTAGACTTAAGTGAAATGTTTTTGACATTTCTTTTGAAAAAGGTCGAAATGGCTGCCGTTGATATGGACACAGCAAAATTTGAAAAGTGAAGCATTTACGGTCCTTCAACAATGAGAAAAATCAAATGCTTTATATTTAGTTAGAATTTGTTTAAAAAATATGAAAAGTGAAGCATTTACGGCCTTCAACAATGAGCGAAACCAAGTGCATTATATTTAGAAGTTGCTTTAAAAAATATGTAAAATGAAGCATTTTCGACCTTCACCAATGAGCTAATAGCAACTGTTGCTTAAAGAGTGTTTCGATGGAAGTCGCGAATTTCTGTATTCTTCCCATTATCATGTCATTGGTCTGTATTCTTTATTTTGTTTTAATTATTTTGTTTAAATTTCTTTATACTTTACCACCCTATTAGCCTCTATTTTTTATATTGGGATATAACAGCGTATAGTATGCATTTACAGTTTAAGATGCCATAAATAAATTAATATAACATCTGACACTACAAATTCTGTTAATAAGATATTTATTTAGGCGCTCCATATAAAATACATGATAAGAATCAATCAAGTTCATATGGACAGGTTACTCTGACATTTTTCTATAAATAGAGAATCAGGTGAAAGCTGCATGGGTTCTTATTATAGGACATTAATCACGACCAGGTCAAAAAATAATGCATAATTAGTAAAGGTTGAATCTAGTGCATTTGGTTACTATGCAATTATTCTAAAAATAGTAAAAATCACGTGAAGGCCGCGTGGAGTCTGCATGCACAAAGCGTGATAGATATTGTTCGGAACCAAATTGCGTTCTTGAAATTCTCTTGACTTTTTATTACTTTAACGTATTCCCAATCATTTATTTATTTAGTATATTGATATATAATTAAAGGCCTGACGAAAGTTCATTCGGTTGTTTCGGGATTGTTTTCTTAAATACTCGGATACATCGGGATTTTTCAATCTCAAAATTCTGAAAATCAAGTGAAGGCTGCTTGGAGTTTGCATGCAGCAAAAAAAAAGTGAAACCTTTGGGGGAACAACGTAAAAGTAGCATGTTTCTGACAGAATATTAGACTTAAGTGAAATGTTTTTTGACATTTCTTTTGAAAAAGGTCGAAATGGCTGCCGTTGATATGGACACAGCAAAATTTGAAAAGTGAAGCATTTACGGTCCTTCAACAATGAGAAAAATCAAATGCTTTATATTTAGTTAGAATTTGTTTAAAAAATATGAAAAGTGAAGCATTTACGGCCTTCAACAATGAGCGAAACCAAGTGCATTATATTTAGAAGTTGCTTTAAAAAATATGTAAAATGAAGCATTTTCGACCTTCACCAATGAGCTAATAGCAACTGTTGCTTAAAGAGTGTTTCGATGGAAGTCGCGAATTTCTGTATTCTTCCCATTATCATGTCATTGGTCTGTATTCTTTATTTTTGTTTAATTATTTTGTTTAAATTTCTTTATACTTTACCACCCTATTAGCCTCTATTTTTTTATATTGGGATATAACAGCGTATAGTATGCATTTACAGTTTAAGATGCCATAAATAAATTAATATAAACATCTGACACTACAAATTCTGTTAATAAGATATTTATTTAGGCGCTCCATATAAATAACATGATAAGAATCAATCAAGTTCATATTGACAGGTTACTCTGACATTTTTCTATAAATAGAGAATCAGGTGAAAGCTGCATGGGTTCTTATTATAGGACATTAATCACGACCAGGTCAAAAATAATGCATAATTAGTAAAGGTTGAATCTAGTGCATTTGGTTTACTATGCAATTATTCTAAAAATAGTAAAATCACGTGAAGGCCGCGTGGAGTCTGCATGCACAAAGCGTGATAGATTATTGTTCGGAAACCAAATTGCGTTCTGAAATTTCTCTTGACTTTTTATTACTTTAACGTATTCCCAATCATTTATTTATTTAGGTATATTTGATATATAATAAAGCCTGACGAAAGTTCATTCGGTTGTTTCGGGATTGTTCTTAAATACTCGGATACATCGGGATTTTTCAATCCTCAAAATACTGAAAATCAAGTGAAGGCTGCTTGGAGTTTGCATGCAGCAAAAAAAAAAGTGAAACCTTTGGGGGAACAACGTAAAAAGTAGCATGTTCTGACAGAATATTAGACTTAAGTGAAATGTTTTTGACATTTCTTTTGAAAAAGGTCGAAATGGCTGCCGTTGATATGGACACAGCAAAATTTGAAAAGTGAAGCATTTACGGTCCTTCAACAATGAGAAAAAATCAAATGCTTTATATTTAGTTAGAATTTGTTTAAAAAATATGAAAAAGTGAAGCATTTACGGCCTTCAACAATGAGCGAAACCAAGTGCATTATATTTAGAAGTTGCTTTAAAAAATATGTAAAATGAAGCATTTTCGACCTTCACCAATGAGCTAATAGCAACTGTTGCTTAAAGAGTGTTTCGATGGAAGTCGCGAATTTCTGTATTCTTCCATTATCATGTCATTGGTCTGTATTCTTTATTTTTGTTTAATTATTTTGTTTAAATTTCTTTATACTTTACCACCCTATTAGCCTCTATTTTTTATATTGGGATATAACAGCGTATAGTATGCATTTACAGTTTAAGATGCCATAAATAAATTAATATAACATCTGACACTACAAATTCTGTTAATAAGATATTTATTTAGGCGCTCCATATAAATAACATGATAAGAATCAATCAAGTTCATATGGGACAGGTTACTCTGACATGTTTCTATAAATAGAGAATCAGGTGAAAGCTGCATGGGTTCTTATTATAGGACATTAATCACGACCAGGTCAAAAATAATGCATAATTAGTAAAGGTTGAATCTAGTGCATTTGGTTACTATGCAATTATTCTAAAAATAGTAAAATCACGTGAAGGCCGGCGTGGAGTCTGCATGCACAAAGCGTGATAGATATTGTTCGGAACCAAATTGCGTTCTGAAATTCTCTTGACTTTTTATTACTTTAACGTATTCCCAATCATTTATTTATTTAGTATATTGATATATAATAAAGCCTGACGAAAGTTCATTCGGTTGTTTCGGGATTGTTCTTAAATACTCGGATACATCGGGATTTTTCAATCTCAAATTCTGAAAATCAAGTGAAGGGCTGCTTGGAGTTTGCATGCAGCAAAAAAAAAGTGAAACCTTTGGGGAACAACGTAAAAAGTAGCATGTTCTGACCAGAATATTAGACTTAAGTGAAATGTTTTTGACATTTCTTTTGAAAAAGGTCGAAATGGCTGCCGTTGATATGGACACAGCAAAATTTGAAAAGTGAAGCATTTACGGTCCTTCAACAATGAGAAAAATCAAATGCTTTATATTTAGTTAGAATTTGTTTAAAAAAATATGAAAAGTGAAGCATTTACGGCCTTCAACAATGAGCGAAACCAAGTGCATTATATTTAGAAGTTGCTTTAAAAAATATGTAAAATGAAGCATTTTCGACCTTCACCATGAGCTAATAGCAACTGTTGCTTAAAGAGTGTTTCGATGGAAGTCGCGAATTTCTGTATTCTTCCCATTATCATGTCATTGGTCTGTATTCTTTATTTTTGTTTAATTATTTTGTTTAAATTTCTTTATACTTTACCACCCTATTAGCCTCTATTTTTTTATATTGGGATATAACAGCGTATAGTATG